>NC_141542.1:118507000-118671500 GCF_021556685.1 Rattus norvegicus
TAGAATTAAGAATGACTGGGTTCGTGGAAAATCCCCAGCCAGCTGCAGAAGACTAATACGAATCTGGTGGTCAAGATGAATAATCATATGATAAAGTTCTGACCTTGCTGAGAAATACACCTGACGTCAAGACACCCAATGTGATGACCTGTAACCTTTCTGAGAAACCAACATCCTGCTGACTAATAGATATGACAAACCTGTGACCTTTCTGACATCCTGTCAACATCAGCCGATTCCCTGACCACAAGAGAGCTGTGTCCTTGGCCTGTGTAAATGTTTCCCACTTACCCCTTCCCTCTGTTACCCCTGTTACGGTATAAATTCAGCATTGGGGAAAAATAAAATTGTCGCCTTGATCAGACTCTTGTCTTGGTGTCCTTCTTTGTGTCTCTTGTCCCCCATTGTCTTCCAGGTACCCCCAGCCTTGTCGTTTACAGACACCCTCTTCAGGCCTTGGTGTGGGCACAGGATACACACACGCACAAGTAAATATACAAAGGAAAAGCAGCAATGTAGATTGGGAAATAAATCTAACTCTTGTGCCTCTTTTATTGAAAATAGATTTGTTTCTCTTATAATCCTGATTACAGTCTCCTCACCTTGATTCCTCCCAGGTCCTTCCCACCCCGATCTGATCCACTCCTTCTTGTCTCTCCTTAGGAAAGAACAGGCTTCTGAGAGACAATATAACCAAACGTGACAACATAAAGTATAGTAGAAAACCCATCACATCAATATTGGACAGGGCAAATCAACATAAGAAAAAGATCCTCGGGGCTGGGGATTTAGCTCAGTGGTAGAGCACTTGCCTAGGAAGCGCAAGGCCCTGGGTTCGGTCCCCAGCTCCGAAAAAAAGAACCAAAAAAAAAAAAAAAAAAAAAAAAAAAAAAAAAGAAAAAAAAAAAGAAAAAAAAAAAAGAAAAAGATCCTCAAGAGAAGGCATGAGAATCAGAGACACACTCATTAACACACTCGGGAGTCCCATGCAAATAGTAAACCGAGATCTATAATATATACTCAAAGGACCTAGTGTGGACCCATGTGCACTTTCCTTTCTGTCACCTCTTCCCACGGGTTCTGAGGGGAGGGATTTGACGGAGACATCCCATTTAGAGCTGTGCGTTCCAAGGTGACTCTCTGTGTGTAATCTCTGGCTGTGCGTCTCTGTATTTGTTCCCTATTGCTGCAGGAGGAAACTTCTCTGATGATGGCTGAATAAGGCACCAATCTATGAGTATTACAGAATATTAGAAGTTATTTTATTATTAGTTTTTTTTTTAAATTTTGCGTTGTTGTTGTTTAGACCAGTAGTGTTTTGGTTTTATCCTAGGTCCCTGGGCTATCTAGTCTCTGGGTCTTGATCACCCAAGCAGTGTTAGGCATGGGTTTCACCTAGTGGAGTAGGCTACAAGTCAATCAGACATCAGATGGTTAATCCTGCAAGCTGTGTACCACTGGTGCCCTGGCATATTCTGGAGGCAGGAAAGATTATAGGTCAAAGGCTATGTGGCCGGGCTAAGACACGGGATGTAAGAGTGAAGGTTCTATGTAGGCAGTAGCTCAAGCTCTCCATGTTCAGAGCTGTGTGGGTGTTCTCTTCAGCAATGGGAACTTCCTGTCAGTTTATGGAAAGCAGCCTATCATCTCGGCAACCGTGTGGATTACTGGTGGATTTCCATGGAACGCCTTTAATCACAATTCAACCGGATGTAATCTACTCCCAGTACTAGAAGCTTCTTTTAGTGACAAGAGATAGCCAGTGGGGTTCCCTCTCCCTCATCCTTTGGAAATTCCATTAGAACCACCCTCATATTTTTTAGGCTGTTTCCACGGCGTTAGGTTTCCATACTAACCTCAAACGTCCCTCAATTTTAGCCCTCTCTCTCCTTATCCCTTCCTCCAACCCCATCTTCCCTCCCCTTCCCCACCTGGTCCTCGTGTTTCCATCTCTCTTTTCCCCCACCTACAAAAAAAATCTATTCTGTTTCCCCTCCCCAGGGAGATGCATGTGTCCCTTCTAGTCTATGCTATACCTAAACTCTCTGGATGTATGGATTGTAACTTGGTTATTATTTACATGATGGCTAATATCCACACACAAACAAATGCATACCATATGTATCTCTCTGTGTCTGGGTTACCTCACCCAGGATTATATTTTTCTAGTTCCAACCATTTGCCTACAAATTTCATAATGTCACTTTTCTTAAGATGCTGGGTAATACTCAATTGTGTAAATGTACCATGATTTCTAACCCATTCGTGTTGAGGGACATTAGGTTGTTTCCAGTTCTGACTGTTATCAATGCAGCAGCCATGAGCATGGTTGAGAAAGCATCTCTGTGGTAGAACGAAGCATCCTTTGGGTAGATTCCCAAGTGTGGTATAGCTGGATCGTGAAAGTTTATCAGCTCCCATCTTTAAGAAAGTACCACACTGATTTCCAAAGTGGGTGTGCAAGTTTGCTCTCCCACCAGCAGTGGAGGAGAGTTGCCATTGCTCCACATCCTCTCCAGCATGAGCTGTCACTTGTGTTATTGGTCTTAGCCATACTGAGGGTGTGAGGTGGGATCTCAGGTTGTTTGGATTTGCATTTCCCTGATGAATAAGGATGTTGAACATTTCTTTAAGTGTTTCTCAGTTATTTGAGCTTGCTCAATTGAAAGCTATGTTTAGATTTATACCCCATTTTAATTGGATTATTTCTTTGTTTTTTAAATCTGGCTCTTGAGTTCTTTATATATTTTAGATATTAGTCCTCTACCAGGGTTTTGTTTTATTTTGTTTTGTTTTTAAGAAAAATCCTTTCCCATTCTATAGGCAGACTCATTGTCCAAGCTATGATGTCCTTTGCCTTACAGATGCTTTTCAGTGTCATGAGGTCCCATTTATTGATGATCTTAGCGCCTGTATTGACGGTGCCCTGTTCAGAAAGTCTTTTCCTGTGACAGTGAGTTTAAGCCTATTCTCCACTTCCCTTTCTGTCAGGTTCCGTGTGTCTGGCCTTGTTTTGAGGCCTCTGATCCATCTGGGGTCGGGTTTTGTGCGGCATTAGTATGGGGATATTTTCATTGTGGCCAAGCAGTTTGACTGGAACCATTTGTCGAAGATGCTGCCTTTTTTCCAGTATGCATTCTGTTTTCTTTATCAAAATCCAGCTGTTCCTCTATTTATTTAGTATAAACTTGATGATTTCAAACACTGCTATGTGTTTCCATGTTGCTTCACCTCTATCAGAATGCCTGTCTGTCTGATTTTATGTACTACATCTTGACTGTATAAAAAAAGTATTTTAAAAAGTGGAGTCCACCAGGCCAAACAGTGTGGGCAGATGGGGAACACACAGAGGCCTGCCGGTCACCATGCGACACGGCACAGAGGAGGAAGACATCCAGAGACCTGTCTGCCTCCAAGCCAAGTCGGCGAGCAGCAGACATCCAGAGGTCAGTCACGCCGCACACGCAGGCTACAGACACACAGAGCTCTTCCTACAACCATGCCACACTCACTGCATGGGCTGGGGACATCCAGAAGTCTTCCTTTTGCCACACCACATAGAGCAGGCAGAGGAGGTCGCCCAGAAGCTCTCTAGCCTTGTGGCCCACCTGCAGTGGGAGCCACTACAGTGTGCAAGCATGTGGCAGACAAACGGGGGAGAGAGAGAAGTAGAGCAGTTTCAGCATTGTGAAGAGAGGTGGAACTGCAGATATGAGGATGGAGAATAGCTGCTGTGTGTCGCCTGCCCCACCACCTGGAGCCATGGTGAAGTCCCCTGTGCTGCTATCGAGGGTCAGGTCTGGGTCCTTGGCTGTGTAGCACCGAAGTCTCAGTGTCTGTAGCTCATGTTACCACCAAAGACCATGTGCACATCCCTGGGCTGCCACCCAGGACCACATAGATATCTAATGGCTGGGCAGAGCTGGCCCCACCCCTCACTGGTTGTAGCACTTTCAAGAACAGCCATACACCTTGTTTGGGCAGCACAGCAGAGCTGTCCCTGATGACAAAAGCACGGGAAAGCCAGCCCTGGGCACATGAGAGCAGGAAAGCCGGCCCAGCCCCTTGCTGGCTGCAGCACTGGGTCCTGCCCCTCTACTGGGTGGTAGAGTAGAGCTAGCTGTAGTGGTGTGAATGGGTGAGCCTGAGAGAGAAAGAGATGACCTTGGTCCCCGCCAGCTATGGCATTGGACGAGCTAGCCTGGGCAATGCTGGGGACCTCACCCTGATCGTGTGGGTCCAGAAGAGCTGGCAGGCTGACCAAGTCAGCTACTACCTAGGGCCAGATCCAGAGCTTTGAGTTGACCCACCCCAACATCAACCTCAACCTATGAACTGCTAGTGTGTGTGAAGGGGCCAGTCCTGAGGATTCGAAGCTAAAGAATATATACAACACAGGGCAACAACAAGGGAGTCCCAGCAAAGATCCAGTGTTGATGGTGTAGCAGAATCCAGAGGCTTTGAACCAGACCAGTGACTCACAGCAGTGCACATTTGCGAGGAAAGATGTGTGGACAAAAGGGTGTACTGTGGGACACTGTGATACAACGCAGCTTCCGCAAGGAGATGTTTTCTGTGTTTGTTTGTTTGTTTTTTTAATCTTTGTTTTTAATTTTGTTTGAGGGGGCAGGGATCTGGCAAGGGTAGACAGCAGATATGAAAGAACTGAGAGATCAATGGGACTGGGGTGCATGGTGTGAAACTCATAAAGAATCAATAACAAGTTTTTTAAAAACGGAGTCGTTGAAGGCCAAGGGAGGCACTGTCTGGAAAAAGAAAAATCCATCTCATACACCACTTAGTAACCTGGAGTAGGACACAGCCTAATCTCAACAGCTTCATGGTTTGAAAATCCATCATGCTCTGAGCTGTGTACTCTGTGTGGTGAGAAGACATCACAGGGCAATAAAAACAGGAGCACGGCATCCCCACGGGACCAGCACTGCTGTGTGCAGTGTCCCAGCATAGAGCCATGGCTACTTCAGAAAACTCCAGTGAAAGGTCTACAAGGAAGTACAGTGGGGACCCTTTGTACGACAGATACAGTTTGCTACTGTTATTTTATTTAGTCTCAGTGCTATCCTTGACTGCTTTAGAGACGTGACTGTTGGATGTCAAGAGTTTAAGCAATTTGCCCAAAGCCAGAGCCCTAAAATGACAGTGACGTCTCAATAGTTTCAAAGCCAGGAGAGAAGGTGCACAGAGTGTAAGCCTTATGCCCTCCAATGGACTGGTGACAATCCTTCTGTTGTTAAAACCAAATCCATCTCATACAGTGGCTTTGCAAGTGTTTAAAATCCTCTAAGAGTTTCGGTCATGTTTCAATGGTCCTAGGGAACTTTTTACTTGATGTATTGAAATCCTGCTGTTGCCACCTTTCTCCATTAAATGATATCTATTAAAAATAACTCATGCTCTTTGAAATGGAGCAGAAACTATGTTCCCCAGGCCAGTCTTGAATCCCTGGGCTCAGTTGTTCCTCCTACCTCAACCTTCTGAAAGCCAGGACCACAGATGGGTACCACCACACCCAGCTAGCAATTCGTAGTCTTTGGTTATGACTACTCCAAATGCTTGATCTCCTCAACACTTGGGTGAGAACACAATGCTAAATAAATGCTAATCCAGTGAAGGTGCTGTGGTCTATGTTATGGATATCCTGCAAACCAGCTAAATCCTGGGTTCCTATTACTCTCATCTTACCAGCCCCTCAGAACATTCTCTATAGACGATGGCATCATCTGCCCTGTCCTGTGTCCTTCAGAACACTAGAACACTGCAGCTGCCTGTCTCCTGGGTGCCCCACTTGCTGTTTCTCCTCAGCTTGGCTCCTAACTGATATTGGAGAGAAGACACTCTCTCCCTGCTCCTCCTAGCCATCATCCCTTCTTAGGTAACCTTATCTATGCCTTTACTGCCTGCATGCTGATAACTGGCTCAGTATTTAGTTTCAGGTCCCTGTGCCCAGCTGCTCACTTCATAGCTACATTGGGGGAGGCGGCCTTGCCCTCTCAACCTTGACTGTTTTGTGCCATAATGACCCCACTGCCATCCATCATCCTTGGTTTCTTTCTCTTTATTTTCTGTGGCCACCTAACTCATCAGCAGATCAACTCTCACCAACACCACTGCTGCTGTCCTAATCCAGACAACCATTACTCCTTCAGAGTCTGCCCCAGCCTCCCGCCCCCTTTCTTGTTTATCAACTGCAGTGAAGGCCAATCTTTTTTCCAACAACAGCACTGCTGACATTCTAGGTTGATGGTTTCTTTGTTGGGGGGTTGTCCAAGCATTGTGGAGTGTTTAACAACATCTCTGGCTTCCACCTAGTAGGTGCCAGTAGCACCTCCATCCCCAAAGCTGCTAAAACAAAAATATCTCCAGACATAGTCCCTGGGAAGCAAAATCACCATTCAAGAGAATCACTGCCACAGGGCCGAGGGAGAATGTTCAAGGGGTGCTTGCTGTGAAAGAAGACAGCCTGAGTCCATACTCCCAGAAGACATAGGCTGGTCACAGTAGTATATTGTCCATAACCCTAATGTGCCCACGGGAACAGGAAGTAGAGACATGAGAGTCTCTAGAAGCTCATAGGCCAGCTAAGCTGGCTTACACAGCAAACAAAGGACCTTGCTTCAACCAAAAGTGGAAAGGCAACAACCAATGAGCGAAGATCCTTGTTCTCTCACCTCCACACATGAACCTTAGCACGAGTGCCCCCCCCACGCATACAAGCACTCACACGCACACACACATGCACACATACACATACATACAAGCACAGACACACACACATACGCGTGCATGCACAGGCACACACGTGCATGCACGCACACACACATAAGCACACAAATATGCACACACACATGCGTGCATGCACAGGGAGGAATACACATACATGCATGAACACACAACATACTCATATACCTCACACATATTCACATTTTAAAAAGGAATCATAAATAATAATATCACATGTACTGGTCCAAGAAAAGAGCAGTACTGTGACTCATCTAATTTAAGCTTCCTTATGGCCCCCCAAGCATTTATTCCCTCGTGGTCAGGAGATTTATCTTCTTCCCTCAAGCCAGTTGCTTCCTTCTGTATAGAGGTCCTTTCTCTGAATGGCTGTCTGGCTGTTTTCCCGCACAGAGGACCCTCAGAGCACTGCTCACAATCTATCCTGTGTGTCCCCACTTTACCCTGCCGTCCCCTCTGAGCTCGCCTTAATGCACTGTTCATCAGAATGTTCACCGTAGTGCACCTGCTTACCTGGAATTGTCTTCGGATTACATATTCTTGTTTTTGTCTCCCAATGCAATGCAGCTATGTAACACAGAGCAGCTAGGGTGCCGAGTACCTCACTGCCTCTCCTTCGCCTGTGATAGGCCAGGCACGTGACAGGTGCCTGAGAAACACTGAACTTTGGAATTCTTCACACTGGCTTATGAATTACTTTGAAAAGCTACATCTTTGTGATTTACTGTGATCCAAATGTATTAGCACACTGGTCACACAGAGCAAATTTTGTTTTTGTCAACATGGTACACTCACAAACGGGGAGGATGGTCCTTCTCTAGGAAAAGCTGTGAGCTTGGATAGTGATTAGAACACAGTTGTCAATAAACAAAGTTGACACAGTTAAGATCCTGAGACTCATCTTTGCAAGTGACCTCAGCCTGTTGAAACCCGTCCCCAGAGGTGAGCACCTATTGAATCTATCTCTTGGTGCCATCTAGCCTTCTGTTTGATATGAGCTTTGTCAAGGGAATAAGTTATTGACGTTTTAATGTCTGTGGATTATGGTAATGTGCCTAACTGTATTGATCTGTTCAGTATTCTGCACTTGCTTTGGCTGCTGTCCCGAAATCTCCAAGAGAAGTGTGCAGATGGTCATATCATGAACTATGAAATGGGATCAAAGATGTGGCTTATCTGAGTAATTCACAAAACATTAGCCATCAAATTTTGACACTTCAGTTAAGCCCCAGGCCTAATGGGAAGGTACTTAATGGACTAAATTAATCCTACCACTGACAGAATTAGGTGTGTATGCATATAGATATGAGTGTGTGAGTGCCTGTGTGTGAGTGTATGTGTGTGTTGTATGTGTATGTGTGTGTATATGTATGTATGTGTGAGTGCGTGTGACTGTGTATGTATGTTGAGTGTGTGTGACTGTGTGTGAGTGTATGTGTGTGTTGTATGTGTATGTGTGTGTATATGTATGTATGTGTGAGTGCGTGTGACTGTGTATGTATGTTGAGTGTGTGTGACTGTGTGTATGTATATGTGAGCGTGTATGTGTATGTGCATGTGTGATGTGTATATATGTGTGAGTGTGTATGTGTGAGTGTGTATGTATGAGTGTATGTGTATGTGTGAGTGTGTATGTGTGAGTGTGTATGTATGAGTGTGTGTGTATGTGTGAGTGTGTATATGTGTGAGTGTGTATATGTGTGAGTGTGTATATGTGTGAGTGTGTATATGTGTGAGTGTGTATGTGTGAGTTTGTGTTGTGAGTGTGTGTATGTGTGAGTGTATGTATGTGTGAGTGTGTATGTGTATGTGTGTATACGTGTGGGTGAGTATATATATAAGTGTGTGAGTGTGTATATGAGTGTGTATGTGTATGTGTGAGTGTGTGTATGTATATGTGTGTATGTATATGTGTGTGAGTGTGTGTATGTGTGAGTGTGTATGTGTGAGTGTGTGTATGTGTGTGTGTATGTGTGTGTGTGCCCGCGCACACACGTGCGTGGGTGTGTCCCTTCATGACTAGAATAAGGATTTCCCAGCTGACCCACAGGTTCTGGGAGAGATGGAGAAGCAAGTTTTCAGGCAGAGGCATTTGGCTCTGCCATTCAAACAAAGACATGAGAGTTAATATAGTAATGGAACATACAGGGAGAGAATTCAGGAGACCTGTGTGGGCCTGGCAAACAGAACTAAGACAAGCGTCTATGAAATACAGAGTGCCAAGCTCTTAAATTAGGCAGGTTTTGTTTAGCCGGGCCCCCAATTCTATACATTTGCATTTGCATGCCCACATGTGGTTTAATTTGTTTCCCTCGTGTTCCTCTTTCTTCCCATAGAAAAGAGAGAAATAATGTTCCTCATCACAAGGTGATAGGAGGATAAAATGTGATAATGTGCCAAGAACTGGGACCAGAATCTTGTTCTCCCGGTCTCTGCTATTTCCTTCCAAACTCTAGCATTTGCTCTCATTAAGCTCGCATATGAATTACCTACTTGACCTTGAAATCAGCAAAGCCCTTCAGAGACAGGTCTCTGTACAGCATCTCCACTTCTCAGCAGCTTTTGTAAATTGCCTCAGAGGAAAGATTAGCTTGCACGAAGAAATGCTGATATTGAATTACCCTCTGCTCTGTAAAGGTGATCTAAGACTTGCTTGGCACGAGGGCCTGGGGGAGTATCTGTGCCCACTACCCCAATCTGACAGCCTGCAGGAGAACAGCAGAGACCAGCACATCCCTGCCCTGCCGGGAAGGCTCTTTGCAGACACTACAGACACTTTGCAGCAATTATAATAAAAGCTAAGTCCGCCAGTCCTGCCTGGCTCCATGAGAGCGGATAAACAATAGCTAGAAGATTAAGTAATGTGGGACATTTCATATTTAGGTTTGAGGGTTTAGTGGAAACTGAGAGCGTAATAAATAAAAGGTCCGCGATAGCCTTTAATAAAGCCAACAGACCAAGGAGTCATTCATTTGCCATATGAAAGATTTGTTTTCCAGGGTAATCATGCAAAAAGAAAACCAAAAACCCTTAGCCCTCCCTGCAGATGAGAAACTGCTCTGACCCTATCCTTCCAAGTCAAACTAACTCCACAAACAAGATTTTCAAAGTACTCTATCTCTCTCTTTTTTTTTCAATTAATGCTTTAGTATTTCTGAGGTTTTTTGTGGAAATTATAACTTCAGCTGTTCAAGATGACTTAAGCTACTGCCTGATTAGCAAACACATCCAAGCGATGCCAGTGGCCTTTGCAAATTAGATTTTTAAAATAATCCTCAAGGCGGCTTGTTTTTTATGCACCCGAATGCTTCCCATGTGCAGTCTCCCAGCCTCATTCTGAAGAACGGTTTTCAAAACCCGCTGCACTCTCTTATACATTGATGTGCCTGTTTTTGATGGCTTCACCTCTGCGGGTTGTTTATCAGAGTAAAGATGAGAAAGCCGCGGGGGGGGGGGGGTTCGGGGGGAGGGCTCAAGATATAGAGCTGTCAATCACCAAGGCTTCATTATACCTGCCAATCGCAGATCGCCACCAAAACTTCTTCCTCTCCTCCTCAGCATGCTCTTGACGTCTTGCTCTGTACCCTCTCTCTACCACAGCAAAGGCGGTCCCAAACCCTTGTTCTTGATACATCAGTCCTTGCTCATGAAAATGTTTGTAGTACCTCCTCTTTCCACTTGAAGCTTCTGCTTCCTTCTCACCCTGGTATGTCCCTGTCCCTTCATTTTTAAAGTGTTCTTCAGATCAGTTTTAGGATCACAATAGAATCTAAGCATAGAGAGTTCCCATGTGTTCCCTCTCCTGGCACAGCCTTCCTCAAGACCAACATTGCTAAAGCCGGTGAGTCTGACATTTGCCTGATGTCATCACACAAAGCCAGCTACTTCTGCCTTAGCTCATGAAGCTTGCATGCATAATTGCATTCACCCACAACTGTACGGACAAACGTTGTTTGTTTTGTTGCTCAAAAGCACCCCGTACTCCACCCGTTCCTCCTTCCTCCCTAGTAACCCATGACAACCAGCGATCTCCTCACTGAGTCATCTTTCAGACGTCACACAGTTGGAATGATGCGGCCGGCTGTGGCTCTTCCGGTAGCGCCTTTCGCTTTGTAGGATACGTCAACAATTCCAACGTGTCTCTTCCCAGGCTAATAGTGCACTTTTTTTTTCCTGTTCGTTGTACACAGGTGTGTTGCTCAGTTTGATTGTCACTGGAAATCATCTCTTTATTACTTTTATTTGTCAAGATTATGGCATATTATACCGTTATAATAGGGTACATCATTCCCATCTAAAAAATGATTGAAAATTATATTGTTTCTCCCTCCCCTTCTTCCCCCCACACCCACATGGCCCTTCTCAAATTTATGGTTTTTGTTTTCATTAATTGTTGGTATATACATATGTGTGTATACATATATATTTCACATATGTATTCCATATATGCTCCATAGAGAGATAGTCCTAACACTTATTTACACTTACATGAAGTTTCATACGTTTACATAAAGAATTTTAGTAGTTTTACTTCCTCAGTTCTTTCCTGTATCTCCCCACCAGCCTGTCTCATCAAGTCTCCCTCTTTGCCCACCTCAGTGTGGTCCACTGAGTTTAGTAAAAATTCATGAACAGGGGGTTATTTGGAGCACAGGCAACTGATGTGTGACTACACTAAACAAAACGCCATCACATCCACCAACGACTTTTAATGATCAATAGTCCGTCTAGAAGGGTACTCCCCAATGATGGTGAAACGCTAACAGGCCCAATCTTACGGGGAAGAAAAATTAATTTTGTTTTAAATTATATGTATGTGCATACCTGTGTATAACCATGTGTGCATGGATGCAGATACACAGCAACACACACACACACACGCACGCACACATGCACACACGCACACACATGCACGCACACACGCACACACACGCGCGCGCACCGAACTTGAGTCTTTAGAGAGAGTCTTTTCTTTTCATGGTTGTGGGGATCAAACCCACATATGTTGTAAGTGCTCTAACACTGAGCTACACTGAGCTTTTTAAAAACTAGTGAAAATAGGGTAATTTTTCTGTTGCTTTTGTTCTTGGTGGCCAAAAGCTGTTTGCGCATGCTCAGTAATAGTCCCACGCTGCATCCTGCTCAGCTCCGTGGACTTCCCAGCAGCTCTGTCTTGCCAGTGTTTTTCCACATGCCCGTCTGTCCCTTCTTTTGTTCAAGAACACCCTAAATTCTTCCTCACTAGAATTTTCACCCAACCTTACTTCCTTTGCTGTGACTTTCTCTAATTCAGTTCTTGATTCTACAGTGCTCCAAGATACCCTAACACACTCCATTCACAGAGCATCCCAGGTTGTTGAAGTAAACATTGGGACTTTTAAAACACATAGGTCTTAATGTGCTGCCAATGTCAAGAACCAAGCACCAGCACTCGGAGTTCTCACTCGCAATGAAGCACTTCCCTGCACACTGCATAAATTATATGCCGGTTTCTCCAGAAATGATCCTGTTACCGGCAGGTTCATGATTCCAGCTGAGAACTGCTGTTGGTCATTCTGCTGAAAACTGATTTGCACATAGCTGCCCAACTAGAATGCAAACTTGTATGCAAGCATTTCCTGGTGGGCCTGTTTCCTTTCTCCACATGCAAATAGCGTAGCTTCATGGATTGGAGGCAAATACTAGGTATTTAAATCTCAAAATGCATCCCTCATCTTCACTTATATTGCATTTCTTCCCACAACCAATGGCTGAGTATTTATCCTCTGACAACTAGTGGGACAAGCTGAAGATGAGTGGACAATACCATGTGACCTGTCACTGTCCATAAGGAAAATAGAAAAAGCACACAGGAGGAGAAATGTTAACTCCTAATTTTGTTGCTGATTTCTGCTTTTTGGATTTTTCCTGTTTCCTGAACGAGCATTGTTGTCAATGCTATATGGTTTGGCCCCCATAGACTCGTGGTTCATTGGTTAGCCATAGGGAGTGGCACTATTAGGGGGTGTGGCCTTACTGGGGGAGGTGTGGCCTTGGAGGAGGTGTGGCCTTGTTAGAGGAGGTGCGGCCTTGTTGGAGAAAGTCTGTCACTGTTGGGGTGGGCTTTGAGCTCTCCTATGCTCGGGCTCCACCCAGTGTGGATGACAGTCTCCTCCTGGCTGCCTTCAGATCAAGATGTAGAACTCTCAGCTCTTCCAGCACCGAGTCTACCCAAACACCACCTTGCTTCCCACCGTGATGAGACTGGACTGAAATTGTTAAGCCAGTCCCAACTAAATGTTTACTTTTATGAGAGTTGCCTTACATGGTGTCTCTTCGCAGCACTTAAAACCCAAAGTAAGACACCACACACACCACTTGCTGAGTTATTAGTGGAGACAAGGAGGAGGAGGAAGAAAAGGAGGAGGAAGAGAAGAAAAAAGAGGTCGTTAATCGAACAACAAAAGCCACTTAACACTTCAGGCGCACCTGACTGGGTCTTAAATTTTTCTTATCAGATTTAATCCCTGATGAGATAGATGATTTGATCCTCAGAAATTAGTCTTCTACATTTCCTTCCTAGCACAAAACATGTGTGTGGGGAAACCCACTAATGGTCAGCCTTGATCTACGTTTTCAGAGGATGAGTTTTCCCTCAGATAACAGAACCGCTCATTAGGCTATTGGTCTAGTTACCTGATGAGTACTGAACTCTGCCTTTCCCAAGTATTGAAGTCAGCCTCTTCTCAAACATCCAGCTCAGTAAAGAGATCTGTTACTGGGTAGATCCATAGTGGTACTGAAAGCAGGAAATAGAAGCCACCAGCTACTTTAAGAGATGAAAGTGTAGAAGATACTAATGAAGACGTTGAAGCTAAGAGAAGCTTCACCCAAAGGGGCATGCTCAAAGCTGTCCAGAGCAGAGGTGAAGCTTCTGTTCCTCACGCACAGGGTCTCCCACCTAACAACCAGGCAAGATGATTAAGTGAGCCCCGGAGCTGTCGTGTGTAATTTTAAAATCACATTACCTCCTTTGCCCAGGACTCCGGCCTGACTTAGCTCCGAGATTGGCTGCCGTAGCCCCACTCCTAATTTGTCTGTTCCTCTCGGCTTAGCTCTGCCAAAGGCCACCTACTGCCTCCAGGGAGCAGTGATTGTGTTCCCAGCCCCTTCTGGCTTAGCTTCACCAAGTTGCCATCAATGGCCCGGCTTTTCTCTATCTCTGTCCACCTTGCTCCGAGGAAGAAAAGCATTTGAACAACTTTATTATCTTAGAGCAATTGTTGGGCCCAGAATCTCCTGCCCTAACGGTATCGGCTAGCCTATATCAGCTGTCTGCTGCAGCCATTCTAGCTACCCCAACATCTTACATGGCTGCTGCACGCTTCTCGTTCAAAAGCCTGGCCCAAAAGCCCTTTCTCTTTCCTCGCTTCTCTGTTTCCTTTTGGAACCTGGAAGTCCCACCATTACCCATCTCTCAGCAATTGGTTCCCACGTTGGCCAAATCAAAAACCAATTAGGGAGCCAGATTTTAGTATCAGCTCCTCCCACTACACAGAGCAGAGCTCACTGGAGCGCCATCTTCAGAGGAACTTTGTTGGTGGAACTCAGCTCTGCTCTCTACTTTCAAACAATTATACATTTTTCCCCCTCATACCAAGTGTTTGCCTTAGATAAATGATGACACCAGAGTACACCGTGAAATTTTTGCCACAGAGACAGATGTGACTGGAGACGTCCTACTTGCGTCCCAAACCCATACACCTGGAAATGGGGGTGGGCCTCGGGCACAGAAATTACAGAGTATTGAAGGCTAAAATGAGAGACGGCTCTACAGAGCAGCAGCAGCGAGGTCTCCATCAGCTCTTCTCGTTAGTATATTAGCCGAGATGCTAATTCCCAAAGCTGAATAGACAACCGATATTAGTCAAGTGAGAAAAATAAATAATATTAAAAAAAACAATCAAAAGTAATAGATAGCTGGGAAATGAAATAATACAGGGAAAGCTAGGAAAGATGATTCTGAGTTGCCTTAGTCAGAAACCCCATCCACAAAATACAAAGAGCTGCTATAATAAAATGTAATAAAAGAAAAACATAAAACAAAATTGCCAAAATAAAATATGCATATAGCAAAAATCACAAGAATAGAGTAAAAGAAATCTCTCAGAAGTAGATGAGAGACATAAAAGGGTGAGAATGATGAAGGACTTTTTAAAAGTTAGATGGTCTGAAGATGGCTCAGAGGATTGAGGGTTCAATACCATCCTGGGCTAGCCTATGCTACAAAGAGAGACTCTGCCTCAATTCTTCCCTCCCCTTGAGCAAAACAGTTATGAGTAATGTAGTTAAGGTCTAGGAAATCTACCTACTAGGTGTGCATAACACGGAAAACGTAGAGTGAAGGAAATTATTGAGGAATCAGGGAAGGTTGTCTCCCTTCAAACATCCCTGTCTTCTGATTGAGGTATATCTCAGGCATAGCGAGAGAATACTCCTCTGACTCATGTCCCCATGACTTTCAGAGCACCAATATGAAGAGAGCATTCTAAATGTTTAGAGAAAGACGCTCATTTACAAAGGAATAAAAATCAGCAATGTCCAGGCTTCTCACAAAAGTGATGGTTGTCAGAAGTAGTGACTCAGTGCCTTTGTCCTTTTGGGGGGAGATTATTCTTAAGAATCAACTAGGTTATTTATTAAAAGAAGAGGCTATAAACAAAAGAATAACTTTTCCAGACATTAGAGAACAGAGACCATTTATTTCCATCCACTTTTGAAAAGTATTTGTGGCTGGACTACAGATAAAAAGCAAATGAAGGATTTTACCAAAGAGGCTGACACAGACTCCAGTAGAGCACAGGGGCCTGGGAGTATGGAATGTAGTACCTCATGAAAAACAAAAAACCGTGTAGGAAATTAGGAAGAACTGTGAGTGGGCTCCTTGTAAATCCTTAACACGGAGATAAAAATCACTCCAGTTGGAGTTTAATGAGGAAAACACAATGCCATGAAGGATAATGTAATGTATTTTTATTTGAACCAAATATTGGAAACTGGAGCTAAAACAGAAAGTGGTACCAGAAACATACAGTAAAGATGTGCAAAAAGAATTTACAGTGTGATTTTGAACGGTTGCTGGAAGATGAGAAAGGAGATGGCTCTACTAATACCGCGTAATAGCCTTTCTGTCGCTGTGACAGGATGCCTGACATAAACCACTGAAGGAAGTATTGATTGGGGTCACTGTTTGAAAGCTGTCTGTCTGCCCGCCATGGTAGGGCAGTGGATATCACAGAGCACTTAACATCACAGCAACCAGGAAATAAAGAAAGTTGAGAAACAGGAAGAGAACAAGATACAGACCTTGAGGACATACCCCAAGTGGGTGCCGTCTCTTCCTTTCATTTCCCCCCCAATATAACCATCATATTGTGAAGCCCCAAAAAAGAACTAATTCCTTCCTTGGACCAGAGTGTTCAAGATCTAATCCCTCTGCTATTAGCCTCACAGACATGGGTCAGAAGTCCCCCAAGAATCTCTCAATCCAGTGACATTAAGAAATAGCACTAGCCCTCCCAGATGCTTCTGTATAGCACTGTCCTTTAAAAGGCTTAAGCATGGCATATATTGCATTTCCTTTTTCCGGTATCCTACCTATATTAATCAATTTTATGAGGAACAAACTTTACATTGCACTAATTCTCTTTATTTCTGGGTTCCTAATTTTTTAAAAAAATTACTCTATTTTTATCTAAAGCATGAAACATTTGACATTTAGTAAAGCAGGCTATAAATGCTAATAGTTACATGAAAAACCATGGTATAACTAAGAAGTTGTACTAATTAACTCATTTCACATTACCAGACATAACAAATACATCCAGAAACCACGATTCTGATTGTGATTCTCAGTTTTGTGTTGTTTTTCAAAATGAACTAGTTAGGCTGGAAGAAGATTGATTTCAGAAACGTGCATGTTTTGTTTTACTAATATTCTCCTGTTGTTTCTCACACATGTGTTACGTCTATGATGTCTCTAAAGCTTAGTCTTTCCTCATTCTGTTTCACAAAACCAGATCGTTTCAATTGTGATACTTTTCAGCCGTTGGCAGCCAAAATTTCCTCAAATTACTCAGATGCGTTATCATCCTACCTCTCATTCAGTCCACTTTGAACTCATCTGGATGTTAACCTCTTTCCTCTGGACTCTATCTGAATGCCAGTCTTGGTCTTCGCAGACTTCTCCCCGGGTTGACCATTGAATCTCTCTAGGGATCTTGCATAACTTCTCATGGTTCTGCATTGGTCCACTCTTATAACTGTAATGAAATTCTTGGGGCAGACCACTTTACGAGGAGAAGGGAGTTGGTTTGGATCCTGGTCTGGAGGTGTAGAGGTAAGGGGCTGAAGAACAACACAGGCCCTAATTGTCTCCATGAAAGGGCCAGGCCTGACTTTGAGGAAAGGCCATAGGCACCAGCTCCAGGGACAGACCATAAACTGCAGAATGAGATCACAAAGCTCCCTCCCAAAGAACAGCCTGGGGGCAACCACAAAATGGGGAAATACCTTATCTCAGAGTGGGCCATCTGTGCTGGGCAGTCCTACCTCATCCTATGGTTAAACACACATGACACAGGAACGCAGACCACTGACCACCTGGGACCCCCTAGCACCGAGTAATGAAATTTTATATTACCTAACCCTTCTAGAGACTTCCCCAGTTCCCAATGAGAAGGCCTGTTTGTCTTTGTCTGGCGTCGCCATTTTGGAGAACAGTTGACCTCTACATGCTGGATGTTTCTACAGAATAAACGCTCTTTGTCTTGCCACACCGTCTGAGTCTAGGGTCTCCCTTCAGCGATTTTTGGACCCTTTCGGGGCTATTTCTGATAATGCAGTTTGTACTAAAAAAGGCCTGAGGTGGTACAAGCAAGAAAATGTATAGTAAGAAAGAAGAGCTCGTGTGTGTGTGTGTGTGTGTGTGTGTGTGTGTGCGCGCATGTTGCTTTCTTTTTAAGACAGGGTATCACTCTACAGCCTGGTCTAGCCTGGAACTTGCTGTTTGATATGTTTTATAAAGCAGCCCCATGATGTGGGGGAAGATGGTGCCTTAAAGGACCCAGGCTGAGGCATCCCCACCCCCACCCCACACGGTATCTGCCACATGACAGTCTAGTGTAAAAATGAAGTTTATTTGGGACATGGGAAGGGGCTGTTGGGGAGGGAATAGAGAGAGAAAGAAAATTGGGGAAGGGAAAGTAAAAGTGTATGTGGGGGGAGAGAGAGAGGGAGAGAGAGAGAGAGAGAGAGAAGGAGCAGCACCCTTTTATGTGGGATTCAGGCTTGTGCCTGGCTCTCGCTAGGTAACTGTTGGGCAGAGCCTAAAGGGAATGCTAACAATGTGGACCAGGCCTGCCAGAGATCTAGACCCCAGCGAAGACTGTGCCTCCATGCCAGGCTTCTTCATGTACATTTCTTAAGAAGCCATTCAGATAGAGCCATGGAGGCTGGACTTCATATAATTCGTTTTGCTCCCAAAGTCATAACCCCTGTAAAAAAACAAAGTAGAATTAAATGTCTGCCCTCTTACTTAAAACTTTACAATGAGGATTAAATTCCCCCAGCTTAGGTAATGCTCTAAAGTTTTATCCAAAACCCAATCCTCTCCAGTGGATCAAGTTCACAGTTCTCAGTGGTACAGTGGGTGACTGTGGAAGGATAGCTATTGTGTAGAGGGAGCCCTGAGCTTGAGTGTTACTTCTATGTCATTAAAACAACTTTTTTTGTTTTGCTAGTCTCAGACCCAGCCATGCTGTTTATAGAGCCAGATTGCTTGTAGGCCTGTAATCACACCCTAGTTCCATTTCCTGTACACTCCATTGGAATCTGTTTCATACTGACTTTCCTCCTTCCTTCCATCCCTTCTGTCAATCACTTGTACCTAGAAATACTCTCTCCCTGGGACCCCTAGGAGCCACAAGAGGCTGGAACTCAGGTTGGCAACTCAGGTTGGCAAGATCCTTTCTGTTCTTCATTACAAGTAAAAGACTTATTTAACAAAAACTTAAAGAGATTGGAGAATGAAACTGAAAAGATGTCAAAAGATGGAAAGACCTCCTATGCTCATGGATGGTTAGGATTAATACGGTGAAAATGGCCAGCCTACCAAAAGCAATCTACAGATGCAATCCCCAGCAACATTCCAACACAGTTTTCCACAAAACTTGGAGGACAATATTTTGCTTCATATGTAAACACATATGCATACACATGACACACACACATATGCACACACATATATGTATACAGGTCACACACACACACACAACCAGAATAACTTTAATAATTCTGAATAATAAAAATTCTTCTGGATGTATTACCATCTCCAGTTTTAAGTTGCACTATATAGAGTATAGTAATCAAAAACAGCATGATATTGGCATGTAAACAGACATGCAAACACATGTGTAAACAGACATGTTGGTCAATGAACTAGGATTGAAAGCCCAGATATAAGTCCACAACATATGCATACCTGATTTTTAACAACAACAACAACAACAACAGCAAAAAGCCAGAAAGACATCATCTTCAACAAATGGTTGATCACACTGGAATGGCTTCATGTAGAAGAATGCAAATACATCCATATTTATCACTGTGCACAAAACTGGACTCCAAATGGAACAAAGATCTCAACATAAGACCAGCTACACTGAATCTGAGGGAAGAGAAAGTAGAAAACAGTCTTAAATTTATTGGCCCAGGAAGAGACTTTCTGAACAGGACATCTGTAGCAAGGCACTAATAGCAGTAATTGATAACCAGGACCTCATGAAACTGAAAAGCTACACGGGAAGTTGACACAAAATCCCCTCTAGAATCCCCTTTCCCAACATATCCTACTTTAATGTCTTTTTTAAAACTAACTTTACAATAACACACTGTCTTACTATTACCGTGGTGAAATGATTCGATTTGCTTTGTCTTACGTACATCCAGGTAAGTGCCATCGCTGAGGGAACTCACTGCAGGAACTCAAGTATGGCAGGAACCTAGAGGCAGAAACTAAGCAGGTCATGGAGGGGGTGCTGCGTAGTGGCATTCTCCTGTGGCCAGTTCAGCTTGCTTTCTTATAACCTGGGGACCACCAGCCAGGGGTGTCATCTACAGTGAGCTGCACCAACCAAAATCAATCATTAGTCAAGAAACACCCACCGAGTTTAATCAGGGCTGCTTGCATGTACCTGGGTATCGACGAAAACTGGCTCCTCACCTCTTCAGCCATTGACTAACGATACCTCTAAGCTAGAAATGGAATCTCATTTGCTCCTCACCCTTCCAAACTGTCATGATGACGGACTTGGTCTGGTATAGGTCTTATGCAGGTACCTACAACTGTTATGAGTTTATGACTACAACATCTATTATATGTCCGGAGGACATCATTTCACACCATCCCTCCTCATCCTTTAGGCTTACATTATTTCCTACCCCTCCAGTGACGTTCTGAGAGCCTTCTTTGGTGAGGAGGGAGCTGATACTGATGTCTTATTTAAGGCTGGGCACTCAGTTGTCTCTTGTTTTTAGATAGATAGATAGATAGATAGATAGATAGATAGATAGATAGATAGATAGATGAGAGAGACAGACAGACAGGTGAATGATAGATATAGCTAGCTAGCTAGATAGATAGATAGATAGATAGATAGATAGATAGATAGATAGATAGGATTGGGAGAGAGAGAGAGAGAGAGAGAGAGAGAGAGAGAGAGAGAGAGGGGATAGATAGGAGAGAGAGAAATTTATTCAAAAGTTAGTATCTGGTGGATGGCCAACATCAGCTGAAACGGGACATGTTAACTCATGCATGTAAGCAAGAGTTCTGTGAGTCAGAGACAAACCTGGACAACATAGTAGGATTTAGTCTCAAAAAAAAAAAAATCAAACACATGAATACACACTATGTTTTATTATCTCAACTCTTTCCCTGCAGGGGGCACTAGACTTTATATAAGACTCATCTACGGACACTCGTGTTCTCTGTCAGCCTGCCTTCGCTTATGTCTTCCCCAACCTAATGTGATCCAAGAACCAGGACCCTGACAGTGATGGGCTCCATACCTTTCCTTTAGGGGGCATTTTTGCCTTACTGTCCAAAGAAAATATTTTCCTAAGTTGCCTTTTAAAGTCCTCGTCACTGTGGATGTCATATGTCTGTATACTTTAAGTTTTGCTTATTTTTGTTGTTGAATTTTATACAAAGAAAGTCATTGTGTGTAGTCTAGGAGTTGGTTTTCTCATTCAACAGTATGAAAGATTCACGTATACTACATGGGATGATAATCCACTCATTTTCATTGTGTAGTAATCTGTAGATGACTTTTACGTTTTCTCATCATTGATCATGTTGTAATTTCTACTGTTTGTTGGTTAGCTGGCCATTTTTATGTTTGTTTGGTGTGTTTTTTCTGGTTTTTGTTTGTTTTTGTTTGTTACTGTTATAGACTTCCTAAAACATTTTTGAATGTGACCCTTGGTAAAAGTACCTTTGAACATACACTGAGGAGTGCAGTGACCTCAGGGCATATGAATGCCCTAGATAATGCTGACTTATTTTCTTAAGTAGCTGAGCCAACTCTAACTTCTTCTTACAACATCGAGAGATGCTGTTTATCTGCACAGACTCGCAGACCAGGAACATCATATTTCCTGCTTCCTTCATATGGTTACAAAACAATATTGTGCTGTGGTCTTACCTTTACCCAAGTAGAAACTATACTACTAGTGAACATGCATGGAAATAATAAATGCTTCAGTCAGACAAACATGGTACACAAGCCAAACACCTGTAATTCCAGTCCTTAAGATGTGGAGGCAGGGGAATCAGGAGTTCAAGGCAAACTTAGATACAAAGTAAGTTCAAGGCCCACCTGTGCCATACAAGGCCCTGCCTCAAAAAGAAAAACGGGGAAATACTTCAATTCAGAGACTCACATCATTCTAAACCCTGTACTAGGACCGCATCACAATGCGCCAGTGTTGATTAAAAATAAAGACACAACCAGAACAAACATCATTGTAAACAAACATGGAGATGCTAAGGCTATGCAGAAGAATCCATCTTTCAAGTGACTTTAAGCAAACATTACCTTCTGGGTTTTGTTTTCCACTGCACTACAAAGAGACTCATGAAATAAATGTATCTAAGAAAACGAGAGAGAACTGGCTGGATTGCATGCCCCGGATTTCTTATGAGTTGAATCTCTGACTCCTTCTCTAGCGTTTGTGTGGCAACAAAGTAACCATTTAACCTAAGTGTTGAGTTAGTCTTTGAGGTTGTAGAGACTCATGGCATTTGGTCACATTTTTCACGTTGAACCACCCAGGTTGGCATTCCCAGGAGGAGCCACTCTCTTGGCTGACTCCCATGTAAGCACTTTGCTCTTCCGTCCAGGAGCTGTCAACCACTTACAGGATAAACTGACGGGTGTTACACAAACACTGAATCCAGCTAATCATTCTTTTCAAACAGCATCGTATTAAAACTTCAACAAGGTTCCAGGAAATTACAGTACCCCGGAGAAGAACGCAATATAAAAAAAAAAGTCACAGTGATACTGAAATTGCTAGTAAAATAAGTCTGTGATATTGACTCTGGAGTATAACACACACCCAAACAACTATACTAACAGGATTTATGCGTAGAAGGGAGCAGACAACATCAAACCACAATGCTGTCCTGTAGCCTGAAAGACGATTTCCCACGGGCGCGACAGAAGGTGTTCTGATGAGGCTAAATTGTGGCTTGCAGTGGCATGTGTGTTATGGAGGTGTTTATGTGTCAGCAGCGCTGAAAATGCCAGCCTGTGTGCTGGAAGGCCAGGTACAATGGAGACAAGATGACAAGCAATTTCCCTGCTATTTTCCTCAGGGTTTCACATCAATTGCATCCAACAAGCATTAGCTGCATTTTCCTCTTCCTCGATCCTACTCCCACTAGTTTATTGAACACTACTATGGGCCTCCATGAGGAGTGTTAACTATTTAGTAGCCAGAAGAAGGTCAGTGAGTCAGGGGGGTTATTTGAATGAGGACAAGCAGGATAGAAAGGCATCGAGTGAGAGGTTGAGGGAGCTGAGGGACGTGGCTGCCGATGATCTGGATAGAAAAGCAGGAGCAGAAGATCAGACACATCCAGCTGAACCCGAGACAGGGGTGGATAGTGTAGTAAAGCAGACAGTGCAGAAAGGAGACCTTTACATATGACAGAATGCTTTAGGCTGAAAAGCACAGAGACTGCCAGTGGGCTGTGTGTTTCAATGAGAATGGTCTCCACAGGCTCGGATATGTGAGTGCTTGGTTCCTAGTTGGTGGAACTATTTTGAGAAGGATTAGGAGGTGTGGCCTTTATGGGGGAGGTATGATGATGTCACTGGCTTTGAGATTTCAAAAGCCTGAGCCAACTCCAGTCTCGCCTCTCCTCCTCCTCTCCTCCCCGTCCCCTCTCTCACCTGTGGGTCAGGATGTTAGCTCTCAGATAAGTCTACACTGCCATGCCTGCCTGCTTGCTACCATACTCCCTGCCATGGTGCTCATGGACTCACCCTCTGAAACTGTAAGCAAGGCCCAGGACTTTCTTTTTCAGGAGAATATATTTTACTTCATATGTCATAGAGCATCATACTTCCCTCCCCAGCACCCTGAGTCTAGATGAAACCTGTTCTGAAGTAGCCTACAGCTTCATTTGTAAATCTAATTTTGAGATTATTTCTGGCTTAAAGCATTTCAGATGAGCTTTGAAAGGAAAGGGTGGGGTTGGGGAGAGGAAGGTCAGGAAGGAGGAAGTCAGGGATGGACAGCTTTTCTGTGTGTGTTTTACCGCCATTTTCAGGAGCGGGACAAAGTATCAGGAAAGGTCAGCCTCACAACCAAACCTCTTGTTGTCAGGTTCCTCTTTCTTATCTACTGGGTAGCCCTTTCCTAAGAACTTCACTAACCTCTGCTACACCAACAACACCTAAGCTTAACCCAAAACAATGTGTCCTAGCTTCATTTCTGTTGCTATGATAAAATATCCTAAAAAGAGCAACATAATGGGGAATAGGTTCCTTTTAGCTCACAATCCCTGGATAATGTCCATCTTTGGGAAGTCACTACAGCAGAAACATGAAGGAACTGGTCGTATACACAGTAAGAAACAGAAAGAATAAATGCATACTGAATACTTAACTCATACATAGACCCCTATACTCATAGAACAGGACAAACTCAGGGAATGGTGCCGCCCACAGTGGACTGAGTCTCCCCACATCAATGAGCTTAATTATCAAGACAGTCTTCCACACGCCAACCTATTCTGGAGGACATTTCATTCAGACTGTCTTCTCAGGTAGTTCTAGATTGCTCTGAATTGACAATTAAAAGTAACAATCGAAGTGGAAAGATGGCTCAGCAGTTAAGAACACTGACTGCTCTTCCAGAGGTCCTGAGTTCAATTCTCAGCAACCACATGGCGGCTCACAACCATCTATAATGGGATCTGATGCCCTCTTCTGGTGTGTCTGAAGACAGCTACAGTGTACTCAAATATATAAAATAAATCTTAAAACAAAACAAAACAAAAAAACAAAACACCCCACTAACAGTCACCATCTTATCAACATGATACACAATATATCACTTTAATCCATTACCTTCCATCTCTTGCCCCCAACACCCCATGCTTATCATGACATATGGTTTCGCTGTTT
This sequence comes from Rattus norvegicus, assembly GCF_021556685.1. Taxonomy (NCBI): domain Eukaryota; kingdom Metazoa; phylum Chordata; class Mammalia; order Rodentia; family Muridae; genus Rattus; species Rattus norvegicus. The sequence goes on from NC_141542.1 coordinate 118,531,498, forward strand.
TAAAGTACCCCCAAATCTTTAAAAGGTCCAACCCTTTCAGAGTCTGAAATCTCTGAACTATGGACTCCTGTAGAATCAGAGACAAATTATGTACTTAGAATAATAGAAGAGCATGGGGCATAAAACAGCCATACCAAAGCAAGGCCAAACACCAGAAACACCAAATAGCGCTCAGGTGCCCATTATCTGGGATCTGAATCATCTCCTGGACTCCAGAGGGTTTGGGTAGCCCTCCATCTCTGCCACCTGCTCCTAAGAGAGAACATACACGGCCCCTCCCTTAGGTTTAGGACATCTTTGTGGAAACCGCACGGTCCTGGAGTAGCTGATATCCTAGCCACTTTCTGCAGGGACTCTAACTCAACAGCTCTCCATGGCTCTCTCAGTCTTGCAGCTCTGCCTTCAAAACCAGCAGCAAGGGCAGCACCTGTGACATTGCCAAGATCTCCGCCAGTTCCTCATGATGCCTGACCTCCTTGGGTCAGAGCTGTATACAATCCTGTGTGCTAACGGTGAGGAAACACACCCCCAAGACAGCTGCTTTCAAGGAGCAGGGAGCTATTGCAAGGCTTTCGCACATCCTGCTTAAGGTTTCATTAAGACGTGGAGACATCTGTATAGTTTAAAGCTGTCTCCATCTGCACCACCTCCCTGAGTCTCCCTGTGTCTCTGCATCCCTGCAAGTTCAGCTGGTATTTCCTGCCTGGGCTGCTAGCACTTAAATAGCAGCTTGTATGCAAAAAGCCATGTTCCTACTCAACCAGTTGGCTGGACATGGCCAGGTCTGCTTTGCTATGGAAAATGTGCACCTCAGTCATCTGTCTGAGGGTCTAAAACCAAACAGGAACTCTCTTGGGGTTTCTATGGCTGTGATAAAACACCAAAACCAAAAGCAACTTGGGGAGGAAAAGGCTTATTTCATTCTACAGCTCATCAGGGATGTCAGGGCACAGACTCAAGGCAGGAACCTTGAAACCGGAACTGAAGCAGAAGCCATGGGGAGTGCTGTGTACTGGCTTGCTCCTCATGGACTGCTCAGCCTGCTTTCTTAGAGAACCCAGAACACCAGGACGTGCTGTCCATCATGAGCTGTGCCCTCTCACACCAACGGTCAGTCAAGAAAATCTACCACAGGCTGTTCACAGACCAAGCTGTGGTGTATTTTCTTTAGTGCTTCCCAGTCTGGTATCTGTTGAGTTGACATAAAAGTAGCCAGTACAGGGAAGAATGGTTTTATTTCAGCTCACAGTTCCTGGTTACAGTCCACCGTGGGCGGAGTCACAGCAACAGGAGCAGGTGCTTGAGTGAGCATCAGTTAAAACCAACCACCATACAGTGGTTTTTTTCTTACATCCCTCTTAATTGTAGTAAATCAAAATATGGGTTATATGGAAAGGCAACGGACCTAGAATGTCCAAGGGAATACTGAATAATGATTTCATTGGACTGACATAAGATAGTGTTCTTAGTCCCAGCTAAAATGGCAGCACTACATGGGAACTTCTAATGAATGCACATCTTGGGCTCTGCTTTAGGTGTCTTGAGTCAGCAGCCCTGGGAGCTGTTACCAGCAACTGATTTCCTGCTGGTGGAATCTTCTATGTGCCTGGGTCTCAGATCCACTGACCTGAACAAAAGGTTACCATGGGTTTGCTGGGGTGTCGCTATAGCCAAGAAGAAAGAATATCTTTCCTAATTAATTAAAGGTCCTGGGAGGCTGTAGGGCTCTGGTCTGGATACCCATAGCAGATGCCTGCTGGTGTCCAAAACCAAAATGTTCCACGGGAATGTAAAACCAAAACCTCATTTCCCCTGTAAGCGGGGATCCTGTGGGGTGAACTTCATTCTGACTCAGCCGCAGGGACTCTGTGAGGTCTGATGCTTACGACAGTAGAGTATCTGACCAAATACGGCCATGTCCTATCATCTGCTTCTTACATTATAAAACGTGATGTGTGTAGTCTAAGCCTGTGAGCATCACATGGAAAAGCTCTGTTCAGCTTTCCAGTGGAAAAAAAAAACAACTCTCAAAGACGCTTCTTTCCTACACAAGAAGAGAAAGGAACCCTGAGAACAAGATATCTTCTTCTATGGTACATCTCCATGACCTATTCCCTAAATGTAAGTCATGCCCTCCACTCCCCACCCACCACACCCCAATAATAAATCCATCAGATTATGAATGGTCAATGGATTAATTCACTGCAAAGGCCTCAGGCCTCATTTCAATCACTTCCCAAAGTCTATCAGTTGGCAATCAAGACACTCTAACACCTGAGTGTCTCATGTTGGGGTCACCTCACATGTAGACTGTACAGGAGTTGTGAACACAGACATGCAAGTGAGCTATGAAAGCCAATCATGAAAGGAAGTGGTGTCTTCCCTGAGGAAGCTAAACACAGGACAATGTTGTCAACGCCAAATGTGATGTTTTTCCCTGACTGTCTGAAGCCAGCTACCAGGCTGACTACCAGGTAGCAATAAAACCAAAAGTCGTTGAAAGCAAAGGGCATGGCCTGCTCACAGGTTGATGCTAAGACTTCGTGGCGGGAGCTGAGCCCATGTGAAGTGAGTTCTAAGCTGACAGAGAGCCTGACATTTGAGGCTCATCTCTACTGGTCTATGGAAACTGATCCCCACAAAGGTTTGGTAAGAAGATGACAAGCTGTCCTTACCTGGATTTGCCAAACAAATTTGGTAATGAATCAAAAAGGAGTGAGCATCAAATATACCATGGTGTAGACAAGGCCAAATGGAGCCCATATGGCCGGCCATTTTTATTGCCTTGAAGTTGCTTTAGAGAAACTGTTTTTGTGTTCAAACTAAAAGCTTCCAAGGTGCTTTTACTAATGGCAGCCCTGGTTGGGTTTCTATTGCTGTGATAAACATCAGGACCAAAAGAACTAGAGGAAGAAAGGGTTTGTATGGCTTACACTACAACATCACAGTCCACCACTAAGGAAAGCCAGGGCAGGAACTCAGGACAGGAACCTGGAGCAAGCACTGAAGAACCATGGAGGAGGTCTGATGACTGACTGGCTTGCTCCCCCGTGGCTTGCTTAGCCTGCTTCCTTATAGAACTCATGACCACCATCCCAGGAGTAGCAGCATCTACAATGGGTGGGCCCCTCCCACATCAATCATTAATAAAATGCCTTATAGACTTTCCTACAAATGTCTCTCAGTGTCTCTTTTCCAAGATGGATCCAGTTTGTGTCAGGTTGACTAACTAGTACAACAGTCAGATGTTAGCGGAGAGACCACTTTGGAACGTCAGAGGGACCGAAAGCCTGAGCACTTTACAGTAGCCTGTGGTTGACATTTTTCCCCCAGCTTTAATGAAGCTACACAGATGTCTACATTAAACACCTCAGACAAAACAAGCAGTTTGGAGAACATAACATTGACCTGGACCTGGGAACATCTTTATCCAAGATGGCTGCCCACTATACCAATCTTCTGCTAAAAGGATAAAGAGATCTGAAAGACAGTGGGGAAGTTTGAATGAGGAAGGCCCCTATAGGATTATATATCTGAATATTTGGTTCCCAGTTAGTGGAACTGTTTGGGAAGGACTAGGAGGTGTGGCCTTGTTGGAGGAAGAGTGTCACTGGGGGGTAGGCTTTGAAGTCTCAAAAGCCTATATACTATTCCCTGTTGCCTCTCTGCCACATGGCTGTGTCTTAGGTAAGCTCTCAGCTACTGCTCTAGCATCAGGCCTGCCTGCTATGCTCTATGCACCATGATGGTCTCTTCCTATATGTTCTTTCTCACCGCCGTGATGAGATGAGCTCTGCTCCAGCACACCTTACCCACCATGATGGGCTACATCTCTGAAACCATTAGCCAATGTAAACCTATTATCCGCTGAAGCTGTCTGTCAGGTATTTGATCACAGTGATGAGAAAAGGAGCTAATTTTACCGCTGTGTCACAGGGGCAAGGACTGAAGGGACTGAAGGGGCTAAGGCGTATATCACTGGCCATGCTCAAGGCCCTGGCTTGTTCCCTGCCCAGGAGCAGAGCTATACTGTGTGTAAGTCAGCCAGGACAATGGCAGCCACTGTGAAGGGCTGATTATGCAGAGCGCTATGGCGTGAACTTTGCATTTGTTTGCTCATTTAATCCGTTCAAAAGCTCTAGAAAGTGAACATCACGATCCCCATTTTATGGTTGAGGAAACCAACTTAGATTGAAAAATCAATTTGCCCGAAGTGACACAGAGCCAGGAGGATACAGAAAGAGAGGGGGAACCTCAGCCAACCACGGAAGTGTAGGTAAGGGGAGCGGGGGAGGCCAAACATGTGGAATCTGGTGAGCGAAACCAGGTGAATGAGATGGAAATCATATCTCAAGTCACGGTTAAGCAGCCATGCGGAATCTGAACAAGGGGACCACAGGTGACAGAGCAGCTGGTAGCAAAGGCCTCTCACGCTTTAGAGTAAGCAGAAGCCACTTAAACAGGGACCACGTTAAAATGTACAGTCTCATGGCGCCGGCTCAGATATGACCTGAGTCAACACTTCTTTTTTTACAGTTTTTTGGATATTTTATGCATTTACATTTCAAATGTTATCCCCTTTCCTGGTCCCCCCCTCCCCGTCCTCCTTCCTCCTCCTTCTGTGAGGCTGCTCCACCTCCCACTCCCTCCCACCTCACTACCTTGGCATTCCCCTACACTGGGGAAATGAGCCTTCACAAGAAGGCTCTCTTCCTATTGATGCCAGACAATGCCATCCTCTGCTACATATGCAGCTGGAGCCATCGTCCCTCCATGGGTACTCTTTGGTTGGTAGGTTAGTCCCTGGGAGCTCTAGGGTGTCTGGTTGGTTGATATTATTGTTCTTCCTATGGGGTTGCAAACCCCTTCAGGTCCTCCAGTTCTTTCTCTAACTCCTCCATTGGGGTCCCTGTGATCAGTCCAATCGTTAGCTGCAACCATCCTCATCTGTATCAGTAGGGCTCTGGCAGAGCCTCTCAGGAGACATCCATACCAGGCTCCTGTCTGCAAGCACTTCTTGGCATCAGCAATAGTAACTGAATTTGGTAGTTGCATATGGGATGGATCCCCAGGTGGGGCAGGCTCTGGATGACCTTTCCTTCAGTCTCTGCTCTACTCTTTGTCCCTGTATTTCCTCCCGTGAGTAGTTTGTTCCCCCTTCTAAGAAGGACTGAAGCATCCACATTTTGGTCTTCCCTCTTCTTGAGCTTTATATGGTCTGTGAATTATATCTTGGGTATTCTGAGTTTTGGGGCTAATATCCAGTGAATAGTATACCATGTATGTTTTTTTGTGATTGGGCTACCTCACTCAGGATGGTATTTTTGAGTTCCATCCATTTGCCTAAGAATTTTATAAAGTCATTGTTTTTAATAGCTGAGTAATATTCCATTGTGTAACTTTATCACATTTTCTATATCCACTCTTGTCTTGTGGGACATCTAGGTTGATTCCAGCTTCTGGCTATTATAAATAAGGCTGCTATGAACATAGTGGAGCATGTGCCCTTGTTATATGTTGGAGCATCTTCTGGATATATGCCCAGGAGAGGTATAGCTGGGTCTCAGGTAGCACTATGTCCAATTTTCTGAGGAACCACCCGACTGACTTCCAGAGTGGTTGTACCAGTTTGCAATCCCACCAACAATGGAGGAGTGCTCCTCTGACTGCAACTTGAGTCGTCACATTCTAGGCTCCTGTCACCAAAGCTGATCTAAAGAGCAGTGCAAGGAAGACCCCCAGGTAAGTGAAAGCAAGGACAGCAAACGAAAGTCAGAAACACACACAGACACATATACATACACATAGACATATGTACACAGGACATATCCACACAGAAACATGCACACACAGACATATGCACACACAGACATACACAGACATACATACAGACACAAACAGAGATACATATACATACATACATATAGACAGACAGACAGAGAGATACACACAGACAGACACACACACACACAAATACATACCATGCAAACATATTCATTTGCACATACATGCATATACATATATATGATTATATATACCACATAATCACAACACACACACACGGCACAGCCAGTAAAGGTGCTTGCCACCAAGACTGACAACTCGAGGTTGATCCCTGGAACCCACATGGCTGAAAGGATCAACTGCCCAAGCTGTCATCGGACCCCCATAAATGCCAAACATAAATAAATGGAAGTAATTTTAAAACGTAGCTTGCTTCCTAGCCATTGCTCTAATTCAACCCCTCAGTTTGTAAGTGGGAAACCAGGACAACACAAAACGATCTGCTTGATCAGCAAGGTGGCTGAGAATCCTGCGCTCTGCCAGGCGCAGACTGCAGTCACAGGTGCGGGTGCGTTAGGATGGACAGCAGCGAGCGCGGCTCGTCACCCCGAGACACGGGCTTGATGATACAGCAAAGTCTTCAGTATTTCAGCTAAGGGAGGAAGTACCATAACCTGTGTCATTAGCTGGAAAAATGACCTCTGATGACACCGGACATCCCTGTGAATAACAAGGACGTGGCACTGCAGGGTCTGAAGTGAGATCTTACTCCTGCCCCTGTGCTCTCCCTAATATCCATGTTGTATAGACATGTTGTATAGACATGATCTTTATGTTAACATCATATGTGTGCACTTGTGATATTAGGACTTATGGGACATAGTGTCTCATATGCTTAGTGCCAATAAGGCAGTATTCCCCAAACAAACAAACAAACACACACAGCACAGCTGCCATGGGCCATATGGATCTTAGGTTAGAGTTGAGCATATAGATATTAGGTTGGAGTTGAGCATATAGTTCTTAGGTTGGAGTTGAGCATATAGATCTTAGGTTGGAGTTGAGCATATAGACATTAGGTTGGAGTTGAGCATATGGATTTTAGGTTGGAGTTGAGCATATGGATTTTAGGTTGGAGTTGAGCATATAGACATTAGGTTGGAGTTGAGCATATGGATCTTAGGTTGGAGTTGAGCACATGGATCTTAGGTTGGAGTCGAGCATACATATTGTACGTTGGAGTACAGCACATGCTTACATTCCAGTTTCAAATGGATGAAATGGTAGGTGGGTTGCAGCACGCACCAGCAAACCAGTCAGAAGTTGTCACATCTATCACACAGCAGAGGAAGCTGAGGTGGCCAGTGTAAAACAAAGGAGTTTTGTCAACTAAAAGCAGCATCAGAATTACTATCCTGGGGAATGAAATGGGTACGGTTACAGAGCACAAAAACGGAACCTATAGCATTTGAAAATAAGAGTCTGAGAGATGGGGAAGCACTTGCCTAATCGGTTCAAGGCCCTAGGTTTCATCTCCAGTTACAAAGTAAGAGCCCACACTTAAGATTGTTCAATTTCTCTGTTCCCTGGAAAAGTGTCTGAGAGTGCCTGGCCGTGTGCCTGATCCCAGGGCTTCTGGGGAAGATGCGGTCCACCAACAGCTCTTCAGTCCTCCCTTTGTGCCTGAGTCCAAAGTCATGGTCATAAATTCAAGTCAAGTGCTTCTGACCCTGCAATCACTTATATATACCAAGGGTCCTTAATAAAATTAGGGTTTAGGGAGAAAAAATGGTGTAGATATGTTCTGCAAATCCCTTACACATTTCATTCTTAGCTAGAACTTTAGGTTAGTAGTTAAATTCACTAGTTTTGGTAAAAAATAGATCTGGATATAGTTACAAATTCTAACTGCATCCTGTTAGATGTGGGAAATTAGCTGTGGGAAATATTTTCCTCCGTGAGACTGTAGTGAGGAGCCAAGAGTGGTGCTGAGAGGCAGAGGCAGGCATCTCTGTGAGTTCTAAGCCAGCCTGGTCCACAGTAGTGAGGGCCGAGACAGCCAGGGCTATAGGGTTAGACCCCGTATCAACAAAAGGGATTGTAATGCGGGCAAGTGAGTTAAAGTGTGTGTCCCAGTGTTTAGCTTTCACGCATGTTTAAACACCACAAAGATCAGGACAGTCTAGCTCATTTTACACACCTCTGGAAGCTTCGGGATTGTTCTCCTTCTCCTGCCTAAATTATTTAGAAATTTTCACAGGCTTTCAGGGAACACGATATCATGTGTGTGGCCTTCCCACCAACTCCTTCACAGCGCTCCCGGGGTCTAGGCCACTGACTCATTTTTCCAGAGCCAGACAGGACATCTGGCTTCTACCTACCCCTGACCTAGGAAATCTGTTCTGCATCCACATTTCTAAATGTCTTTTAGATTTTGTCATCACTTAGGCTAAACTCTCTCCAAGGACCTTCCCACTGCACTCTCAGTGAAACTCAAACAACATTCTACCTTGCCTCCTCCTGCAGCTACACCCGCCATTACAGATCTGCCTCCTGCTCCTTCAACGCCGTCTGATCTAGAGCTGGTCTCTAGAACCGTCACACCTCTTTTGCTGATACGGCTGTAGAAACGGATTGAAATCTTCCCACACAGGCCCTGGGAATGCTAAATAAAAAAAAAAAAACCTCATCTCTCTCAGAGATGAGAAAATAAAATACCTCCATTAGACCTGGCTCTGGAAAGCTGGCAGGTTTTTTTTTAATATTATTTATTTAATATATGCGAGTACACTGTCACTGTATTCAGACACATGAGAAGAGGGCATCAGATCTCATTACAGATGGTTGTGAGCCACCGTGGTTGCTGGGATTTAAACTCAGGACCTCTGAAAGAGCAGTAAGCGCTCCTAACCGCTGAGCCATCTCTCTAGCCCGAGGGTATTTTCTTACTTAATGATTGAGGGGGAGCAGCCAGCCCATTATGGGTACTGACATCATTGGGGTGGTGGTCCTGGGTTCTAAAAGGAAGCAGACTGAGCAAGCCATGATAAACAAGTCTGTAAGCAGTGCCCTCCATGGCCTACCAGTCCCTGCCTCCAGGTTCCTACCCTGTTTGAGTTCCTGTCCTGACTTCCTTGGAACTGCGATGTAGAAGCATAAGATGAATAATCCTTCCCTCCACAAGTTGCTTTGCTCCTGGCGTTTCACCACAGCAATAGTAAGCCTAACACACACACACACACACACACACACACACACACCACCACCACCACCACCACCACCACCAACAACAACAACAACAACAATAACAACAAATTTGAGTCAAACATATGTATCCTAGTCTAAAGACTGCTCTTAACAAGCAGCAACGATATGAATCTGCCAGCAAGTGCATGGTTGTTCAAGGGACAGCTGTATGTTCATTACTGAAACCATACAGCAGGATAAATGGTCCTTGAACTATGACTTACTACAGGCAAGGTTCTCTACGATTCATTTAAATCAAAACATGCATGGAGTAATCAACCATTATTACTCTACAGCCTATGCAATCAAAGTCAAACTTCCGAGACTTGGTCTTGGAAATAACATGTAAAATTATAATCACAGGCTGCAGGCACAGCCCTTCCCAAATATGGCCTTTTCCCCCTCGAATTCTCAATTTCTCCTTGATTCTTGAGATCCAGTCCTAAGTTGACAATTCCGTCTAGTGTGAAAGTGTTTCTGAGTCCAGACTGGGGCAGGGTGCCTTATCTCATAAGACCTCGCTTAAGAGTACACAGAAAGATAAAACTCCACAAAGTGCACATAGATAGTTCATTCCCATTTGCCAACATGGAAATGGAAGCCATTGAGCAACTGAATAAATCAATTGTTCATAAGGTTGTTAGATGCGGTGTACTAATCCAATCCTGGACATTCGTGATCATATTTATTTCCTCACAGAACTCATTTGTGGATCAGCTTGAGTCTCTGAAGATGAAGACTCAAATGGGGTACGCTCTAAGTGCTCAAAGACTCCACCTGATATGGGATCAAAGGATTCCATTTTCTAAAATGGAAACGTCACGGCAGAAGGGTGCTCCAGAGAACAAGAGAGGAAACGGATCACCTTTCAGAGTAAAGGTAGAAGGACACTCAAGAGCTGATCATGAAATTCTGAAAATGGAGAGTCCAAGGAGCAACCAACCAAAGGGGGGGATGGGAAGATGGGAGTATATTCAAGTGGAATGAGGAAGACTGCGCTGTTGGCAACCGAGAGTGCTAGGCAAGGTGTTGAGGGAGAGAGAGCCATTCAGTCAGCTGGAACGGTGTGCGTGTGTAGAGTTACGGTAGAATCCTGGAGAAGGGAGCACAGGCCAGAAAGAGGGGTGTGGGTGTCAGATTGAGGAAGCCACATTTACCATGAAAATAATGAGATCTAAGAAACATGTAAGGAAGGTGTGACATCCTCAGAGTGGTATCCTTCAAAGTTTTTTCAGTGTCAGAACGTGGCCCATGAATGAAGCCGCGAGGAGGTTTCTGAAACCTTGTAAGAAAACTCCACGTAAACAAGAGTCCTGTGATCTCTGCTTCTCCATAGCATGGGATGTTCTCAGAATATACTTTCATGGCCCTCCCGTGTGTAGAGGATAGGAGTGATTTCAACTCAGAATATTCATTACAACTGGATAGTGTTTTATGTTTGTGTGTGTCTATGAAAAACCATGTGTTTGCCACGTGTAGATTAAACACCTCACTCAGGCGACTCTTCCTAACCTTCAGAATATAAATTGTCTGATGCTCTGAGTAAAGCTGGCTATTGCATGAAACTTTAGTCTGCCTCATTTTCAGGCCCTGCTCTCCTGTGTTCACCCCGCCAACTGCAGCATTTCAGCATTGGTATGGAAACAAGATGGAAAAAACACTTACTTAAGGAGACGCAGAGTGGAGACAAAAGAAGCCAAAGCCAGGACCAGGACATTGGCTCTGAAACACCCCTCTGGTCCCCCTTCCTACACAGCTCAACTTGGTGCACCCTTGGGGCAGCTCTGCTCACAAAGCAACGGGAGCTAGTTTTAAGGAACAGAACGAGACCCTGCTCCAGCAGGTAGCATTGATGTGGGCTGTCACGCCAGTGTTGTCGATCTTGCAAGGATTCTGAAGTGATTGAATTAGTCACTCCTGTGTGTCACTTAAGGAGCCTTCTATTAAAGGATATTGGATTCCCTAGAAGGGGTGCAGCATTAGTGACCAGTAATGACCTGCCCTTAATTGCCTTGCCAGATTAATTAGGTGGATTCCCAGCAAGACACTAATCAAAAAGGGGCTGAACAGACAAATGCGATGCTGGGGAGGAAATGAGATGCAGAGGACTGGAGAGCTCTGTGCTGTAAACTGGGCAGAAGTGGGACACTGAATACACAGCAGGACAAGCATCAAATCACATGGGAGAGAGAAGCTCATCACAGATGGAGGAAATATTCAGGACTTCGTAGCCTTGGAGCCCGGGGATCCTGTCTATCATATATGGTAGTAGGTCCTACTGTATAGGTAGAGGTCCTCATGAACTAGTCAGTTCAGCTCCTAAAATGTCCTCAGCAGAATAACAATGAGATCTCAGCCAACTCACTCTCTCTCTCTCTCTCTCTCTCTCTCTCTCTCTCTCTCTCTCTCTCTCCCCCCCTTCCTTCCTTCCTTCCTTCCTCTCTTTCTTTCTTTGATGGGTTTGTTTGTTTGTTCTGTATTTCGAAGACAAGGTCTCACCATGTAACTCTAGCAGGCCTGAAACTCACAGAGCTCTTCCTCCTGAATGCTGGGATTAAAGGTGTACATCACACTACCTGGCTTGTCAATTTTCAGTACCGTGCTGCGAGCTAGGCTTACTGCTTAAAAGTTTTCCGTGAGAAAACCAGAGTGTCAGCAATCTGTTCGCCGTCATCCAGCTGAGTAGCAGAGTCAGAGTTTGAGTCTCATCTGCACTAAGCTCCAAAAGAATCAAGCACCAGTTTGTCTGTCTCACCACTGCTCAGATTCAGCATCTCGACTCTCCTGACTGGTGGAGGCTTCACAAGGCCTGTAGAGGCGTTTTAGCCAGTCTTTATACCACACCCTTGCCATGCCTTAGATTTGCATTGTAGAGCATATCATGATATCTTCCTGTGAGCTTTCTACACCAAGAGAACTGCTGGGTTCTTGCAAAACAAGCAATAAAGCTCAGATTGCAAACCAGAACTGGATGAATCCAGGAATGCAAATCCATACTGAGTCTCCCAAGAGGCGATTACCTTTGGATGGTGGATTATATGGGTGGGAATTTGGTCAATGGATTATATATGTAGTCTGGCTACAGTAGAGACTCCTTGGAGAATGGTGAGCCTCAAGTGTTTGTGGGAGAAAGAAAACAGCAAGGGGTTGGAAAGGTAACTTGAAATACTGCTAGGAAGTTGTTTTAGCCATTGGTCTGTTGCTGTGAAGAAATACTGTGACCAAGGCAACTTATACAGAAGGTGTTTAATTGAGGGCTTGATTATGGTTTCAGTAGGTGAGTCCGTGACCAGGAGCCTGGTGGCAGACAGGCATGGGGCTAGAGCAGTTTATGAAGAGTCCACATATCATCTGGAAGTTGCAGGCAGACAGAAATACTATGGTTCACGTGGTCTTTTGAAACCTCAAAGCCCACCCTTAGTGACATATCTCCTCCAGCAAGGCCATGCCTCCTAATCCTTCCCAAACAGTTCCTCTAACTAGGGACCAAGAATTCAAACATATGAGGCTATGAGAGCCTTTCTCACTCACACCACCACTGAACGTGATGCATAGGAAGCTGCCAGTGAAAAAGTGTGTCATTGTTGGTGAAATGACTCAAGTGTTTGAAATTAAGGAGCTAACAACTCTTACAGTGGAGTTAGGTGGTTGTTACTGATATGTGGAGCCCTGGGGAAGGATAAGAAACACAGAGCCATTAACTAATGAATTGTTGAGCGCCAAACATGCAAGGAAGCCCTACTTCCTTCCATGAGAAAAGGAACAAAATCAAGAGCTGACAGTCGAGGGTGATGAAGTCCAGAGATGTGGAAAGGCTTTGCCAAAGGAATGCTGTTTTCTAAGGTGAGGGCTGAGCTTGGGAAAACCCAGAGTCCTGGAACCTGAGGTGGGCCCATCTAGGCAAATGCTCCTTTGAGTGTTAGTTCTGCACATCCCCAAATTCCTCTCTCCAAAAAGAAGAACCAGTGGCCCAAGGGAGAAGAGTCTTCAGAGACAATTCTCCCATAAAACAATAGGCAGTCCAGTCAGGAGCTAATCCTGCCTTTACTCTTGGCCAATAGACTGATAATAATGGAAGCTGAAGCCCTGAGGCTAGAGACATGTTGGACCCCAGAAAGAAAAGTTTGTGCCAAAGGAGCTTCAAGCGTTAGCCAATGCAGATACATGAGCTGAGGGAATAGCCCTGGATCCGGACTCTGAAAAGGCTTGATCAACAAAGCTGAAACGTAAAAGTAGATAAACAAAAAGTTCAGTCACCTGGGACACATCTTTAGATGAACAGCAATGTGGAAGTAGACGCTGAAGAAACCCTTTCCTCCCCGAGCTTGCTTCTTGGTCATGATGTTTCATTGTAGCTATGGAAACCCTAACCAAGGCATGAATCAAGTATACCTGTTCAGGAAAACTAACTGGGAAAGAGAAAAGTGTGAGGTTAATGCAGCTAGGGGAAAAATAGGATAGGTAGAAGGCCATTTTTGCATTAGGTAGTCTTCCAGTTTTACTGCTATGAACAGACACCATGACCAAGGCAATTCTTATAAGAACAACATTTAATTGGGGCGGGTTTATAGTTCAAACGTTCAGTCCATTATCATCAAGGCGAGAACATGGCAGCATCCAGGAGGTGCAGGAGGAGCTGAGAGTTCTACATCTTCATATGAAGGCTGCTAGCAGAATCCTGGCTTCCAGGCAGCTAGGACTAAGGTATTAAAGCCCACACCCGCAGTGACACACCTACTCCAACAGGGCCATACCTTCTAATAGTGCCATTCCCTGGGCCAAGCAAATACAAACCATCACACGGAGGATTGGTTATAAGATACACGGTGAAAAAGTAGATGAGAAATGACATAATTAAGCCCATTGCTTTTAATATGGATTTCAGATCAGTGAATCATGAAGAGTGGTAGGAGCAGGAGGTGGAGAGTTGGGCACTTGTCTTGGGGACACCATCCCCTTAGTGATAAGAGCAAGGTCATGTCCTCGGAGATAACATTTGCTCCGGAGTTAGGAGAGAGGATTGGTACAGGTTTATAGGAGGGTGAGAGAGAGCCTTCCTGGTGTGAGAGCTTACTAGGACAGCCTCTGTACTGAGGCTGAGGGAAGGGGCTCTTGGAGGCTGGAGACCCATGCCTGTAGTTCCAGACATGGGCTTGCCTTTATGCCCACTATGTGTTTCTGTGAAGAACTAGGGACACTAAGCATGAGCTTCAGAGTGAAGAGGTGGAAGCTCTAAGGGGCCCAGAGCAGCTCAGCACTTATGGAAGGAGGTTAATGGCTGCTTACTGAAGCAGTGGCTTTCCATCATCAGATTTAGACTGGACAAACCCATCCAAGCAGAAGGGTTAGTAAGCCAACCTCCCTTTTCTCTCTCACCTCATCTAACTCTCCTCTATGAAAATTTCTCTCTGTCCCTGAAGTTGTGAAGGCACGGAGAATTTTGAGAAACATATTAAGGTATCCTTAGCTTTTCTTCCCCCCCACCAAAGAGAAACCAAACCCATCTTTTATCATCAAGGGGCTTTGCTGGAGAAGGAATTGTGTATAATCATGCATATTTAATAATACAAGTTTATTTTATAGAAGGTACCATAGCTAACTTCATAATAAAAATATGACCTCAATTTGTTCTTGTTTTCTTTTATTCCGTTCAGAACTCCAGCCCATGGGAAGGTGCTGCCCACAGCCAGAATGGGCCTTCCTCCTCAGTTAAACCTTTCTGGATATTGCAGACATGACCAAAAGTGGTCTTCTAGGTGATCTCAAACCCAGTCAAGCTGACAGTGAAGATTAGCCTTCGCACACTCCACTGCCCCCATCTACAAACCCGTACACAGGTGTGTGCCTGTGCACACACTCATCCATTTAATTTGAAAAGAAATCTGAGAATCTGACTCCTCTTAGGCTTTGGTGTTTCAATAAACGCTTCTGAAACTCCATGTGGTGGCTCCTGCCTGGAATTCCAGCTCCTGGCAAGGGAAAGCAGAAGAATCTGAAATTTCACACCTGGGGTGCGTGTGAGAGTGGGGGAGGGGAGGAGGGAAAACAGAGAGATCTTCTGAGGTTCCGAATGGCATAGAGGTTACTCCAGGAATGCTAACGCCTTACATGAGTATCATTCCCTACTCACTTTTAAGAATGTGCACTCATTCATGATTCCATACGCTTAGAAATATTGAAGAAGGAAGGCCTTGATTTGCATGGGATCATCTTTGATCAGCAGTAGTGATTACATGGACTTTTTACACAATCATATAAAGAGTTTGAGTTAATTACATTCTTTTTACTCTTTTAACAAACTCTGGGAATCTCTTACATATGCTTAAAAATGAAGTTACCAAGTAGGTATAATCAAGAGATTCCATGTGGAGTAGAAACTCATCACCCGCTCTTGTTACACCAATCTGTGAGGTTTGCTTTTCATTCCATATTGACTGCTACAGATCACAGACATTAGCCCAGTCAGGGAGGTTTCTCTTAAAAGAAGCAGAGAAAATCGCCGTGGCTGTGACCAAACAACTCCAACAAGAATGTGAGGAAGGCGTGCCAAGGAGATTCCACTCCTTGATTCACCCTCCATTACGGGACTTCTCATCCGTTCTGATAAAGATAATTTGAGTCGGGGTTGGGGATTTAGCTCAGTGGTAGAGCGCTTGCCTAGGGAAGCGCAAGGCCCTGGGTTCGGTCCCCAGCTCCGGGAAAAAAAAAAAAAGATAATTTGAGTCAAGTAAAGGGTGGAGTTCGGAGTGAAAGCAATGAAGAATTTATACTCAATTTTGCCACAGCTGCTATGTCCCCGGCCGTGTTCTGGTGACCTTATGTATGGGTATACGGGGCTATGTGCATGGCATAAAGTTATAACAGATCCCCCATGGCGCCATCTTTGACAGCTGGCCCCTTGCACATATGGGACGGGACTATTAGCCACACAACATCACATGCCATCACATCCAAATCTGAGAAGCAGGTTCCAGACTGGTGTTCAACTGTTTTTTTTTTTTTTGTTTTTTTTTTTTGTTTTTTTTTTAAATATGTTAACTGGAAGAACGGTGGAGAGATAAATCTCGCACCGAATTTTATTATTTTATTTTTTTAATTTTTTAATTATGTGTAGTGATAAGCACTATTTGGAGAAAGGGTTTTATTCAAATAATATTAACAATCTAAAATGAATCATATTTTATGGCCTGGAGAGGGGATTTAATTTTTTTCAGTAACACAGGGAAATGTCAGGAAGAATTTGCTCTCTAAGCTGATTCTGGATCACGACTAGGATGACCAGATCCTTACTAACACTCAGTTAAATGGGTCTGTGGCCCCACTTACTCCATGAGCGGGTAGATTGGCACTTAGGACACACCTTGTTAAAGGAATGGGGTTGAAGAGACGCAGCAGTGGTTAGGAGTGCTAACTGCTTGCTCTGCCAGGGATGCAAGCTTGGCTGTGAGCTCCGGCAACCACTTATAGCTCCGGTTCCAGGAGATCTGAATCCGCTTCTGGCCTGCTCGGATATATGTACACACACGCACACACGCACTCACTCACACACTCAGTCAGAAACACACAAATAAAAATAGAAATAAAGAAAAACAAAAGCCATACTTGTTGAATATGCGGGTGCATAGCTATTATCCCTAGAATTTGGGAAGCTAAGGCAGGGAAATCAGGAGATGGAGCCAGTCGGGGCTGCATAGCAACACTATCTCAACGCGAAACAAGAAAACTGCATCGCTGTGGAACAGGCACATGCTAGAGGCTTTAGACACCTAACCTCAAGCTAAGCACGTGCCCCTGAGCAGTGTCTCCATCACTGGTGCTTAGCTGTTGAAGCCGCCCGTTTTCTCCGCGAATGGGTCTCTGAGTAGCAGCCCACATGGGATGGTAGCGGTAGTCTGTACCCCATGAGGGGACCACACAAGAAGTTCCAAAAGGAAAGGCAAGAGGCACAGGCTTCTGCCACAGAAAGAGCTGAGAGTCCAAGTGAACAGCCGACGTGGTGTCACTTCCCAGGGGACACTTTGACCCACCTGTTTTCAACCCTCGGAGTCCCTCAGACTTCCGCAGCCATACTTCCAGAAAGTCAAAACTGGGTTTTACCCAGGCTGGAACCAGGACCTCTGGTGGCCTAGCGAGGTCAACGACAGTGCTTTTCTCTGTGGGTTCGAACACACAGCACTGCAAAGATTAGGCAGAGGGAGAAGTGAAGGCAGAGAAGATTAATCAGGGTTTGGAGCAGAGGAAACACGACAGGGAGCAGGGTGTCTCTAGCTAGCTGTGGCAGCCGTGCCATTGGGAACGCATGCGGGGACAAGAGATCACTTGAGGAGATATGAGTGATGTCTCCTTTTTCTCATAGGTTCTTGTGGTGGTTAGAAAGATGTCCACAAATTCTGCCACACTCCTCCCATCATTTAGCCCCTCTCCTTAAACCTTGGGGACAAACTCAATCGACATAAGAAAACGGATCTCATAGTGTGTCACTTTTGAGGCTGGGACAGAGAAGCGCAGGCAGCCCTTCGGGATGTTAGCTCATGTCACTCCCAGATCCTTAATGTCTGTGTCTAGTGTATGGATGAGACTGCAAAGAAAGGAGCCGAGAGGGATCCTGGCTCAGCTGCTGGGAAACCCCAGTGCAGCCACCAGCTGTATAGGAGTCCCAGAGCCTTCAACAAGACCCAGGCCCAGCTACCCTTTCCCTGCTAAGCACTGGAACCTCGCGTGAAAACTGTGAGTCCTGCCAGCTTCCACATTGCAATGAAAAATGAATAGTTAGCATTGCCTTGAGGCACTTTGGTAAGGTTTGTTGTGTAGGATAAACTCCACAAGGAGGTTTCCCGTACCGGAAACTCTTAACTTCCCGGTTTCCCATGCGGGAAACACCGGGGAGATCACCCACTGGGCAGGGAGGAGGGGGAAGGAGAAGGGATGTTTTTCTTCAGAGTCCCACCCCTTTCTCTCACCTCCTTTCTGACTGTGTGTGGGCTTCTCTTAGAGCCTAGAAGAAGCAGAGGAGCCATGTGTTTCTGTAATGCTCTGTGGTAAAAGCCCTTACAAAGGCCTTGAGCGGGACCAGAGCAGGATTCCTGTTGCTAATCTCAGGGGGCTGGGGTTTATAACCGTCTTCTGAGTGGATTCCTCAAAGGCAGAGGAGGCAGATGGCACACTCCGCAACGCATCATGCAAGTGCGACTAATAATGATGCCAACGCCACCAAGCCAAGGTCTGTGAACGTACAAGCTCCTTTGGATGACTTTTATGTAACGTCAGACACGACTGTGGTTGGAGGGCAGCTCAGTGCTGTTAGAAATAAATCTGTGTGGCAAAGAAAGGAAGCACCAGCAACCGAAGAGTCTGGGCAAGGCAAACTTCACTCTTGACCGAGAGGGTGTGCTCAAAAGAGAACACGCAGAGACAAGAAGTGCTATCAGTTTTTATTCTAATTCAGGTAGTGACGGGTGTCTTTCCCCATTGGCTGGCCTCATAGTCTTAATTTGATTGGCTACTCTGAGAAGAATGAGTATACCGGAAATGGAAGAAGGGGAAAGGGGTCCTTTCTCCAAGGAGAAAGGGGTCCTTGCTCCAGACCATCAGATTCCATAGAGCTTTGTCTATCTGGGGGTGAGGGTGAGGGAATAAAACCTTTCCATAGAACGTCTACAAGGTGGTGGTGGGGCATTTGAATCTCCTGTCCCAAACACAAATTTTTTTTTTTTTTGGTTCTTTTTTTTTTTCGGAGCTGGGGACCGAACCCAGGGCCTTGCGCTTCCTAGGCAAGCGCTCTACCACTGAGCTAAATCCCCAACCCCAAACACAAATTTTATAGTATTTGGTAGAAGACTCATATTTAATATTTCTCAGAGTGGTTAGAATATGTTCCAACCAAGGACAAAGCCTAGTATTCAATCCTTATAACTGTTTAAAAAAAAAAACTGCTGTTGAATTTTCCATCATGTCATGATTTTTAAAAATGTCTAAAATCCTTTCTTACCACAAAAACTTATTACACCAACATACTTAGTCACCCCACACACACACTTGTGAATGACAGATTAGCTGTCCCAGAGGTTTTCAGAATCCTTCTAAGAGACTTTGATATCAATAAGGCAAATGCAGTTCCCATTGATGGGAATTTTAGACGATGTAAAAAGGGAGAAATTTTAAGAACAATGAAGTTATTGGAAAGTAGTTATCTGGGCCTTGGGGAGCCATTAAGTTGTCCTTGTTACTGGAAACATACCCAGTCCTCCAATTCTAAAATCTTGAGACTTTTCAAAGCTCCAAGATAGCCTGGTCTTTAGAGAGCTCCAAGGTGACTTTGTTGGAGTATTTGTTCTCTCTGGTGGCAACATTAAAGGCAGGAGTTCCGTGACTCATGGTGTTCAATCACATATTGATGTTATTATTAACCAAATCGTTTCTGTGTATGCCAGGGACAATATCTCCAGCTGTTCCCATTTTATTTCCAAATAGTCCTTTATTTTAATCAAATAAGATCAGCTGTCTGCATCTAAAGACCTTGACCCTGATTGAGGGAGACATTCTGTCCTAATTGTTTCTTCCTCTTCCTTCCTTGGTCTCTTTCACTAAAACAAACCATTCATCTCTGTCCATGAAATAAACTCAAGGCAACCAACATCTCTTCTCTATACCGTCCCTCTTTCAGCCATGGTTACAGTTGATCCCTCTTCAGCCTTGACTCAATGCCAGGAGAAAGGTAGTTAAAGAACGTGACAGCCAATCAGAACCAACCATGTAAAAGAGACTTGCCCAGAATGTTCAAAAGTGTACACAATATCAGCATCTGGGGTAAAGCAAGCCCTCCTCTGGGCAGTCCACAGCACCGGCATGGAGCTCTGACTAAGAAGTTCTCTTCAAGGGGACGTGTGCTCTGGCAAGCAGACAAGACATAAAAGTACAAAAGGAACAAACAAACAAACCCATCCTCAGAGGGATTGTTCCCTCAAAGAAGAGAGAGAAATAGATCAAACCAGCGCACTTCCAAATGCCCAAATAAAATAGAGCTCTTTAAAAATTCTCATTCTAAGGGAGCAGATGGCTAATGAAGGTCAGGCAGGCAGCTTCCTTAATTTATCATGATGAGTTGTCGTGTGCCTTTATGAGGCAGTGATGAATAGCTACCTTCTTAGTATTTTAGTCACCGCTTTTTCTATACCATGGAAAAGTTTTTTTGGTTTTTTTTTTAACATGAGCCTAATTAATTTTTCTGGTATAACTTAAGAGAGAAAATGAGCCTCCGGTAGGCATGTTTATCACCAAAATGAGATTAATTGCTTTACTCACACCTGGAGGGATCTCTGCGTGTGTGGCGGGTTGTGAACGACTTTGAGTTCCAAGTATCAAACTTGAGGACAAAGTTGAAGCAACGAGCTCAAATGGCCTTGCAGTACCCGCTGCAGAGACTAGAGGGCGCAGTTGCCTTAACTGATCTAAAAGCACTGCAAGCCCAAACTCTAAAACCGATTTTCAAACTCAGATCATCAGTGCAAGCTTGTTTCTCACTAAAAATCGTTCTCAGTCTGCTGTAAGGAACAGGAGAATAGAACTTGAGATTTCTAGAGTCATCGTGGATGGTTTCTGAGGAGGCCTGGGGCCGGTGAGAACACTTAGAATGTCCTGTTTTCCAGAGACTTTCGTTTTTTTCCGATTATCAAGTGTCCGCTCAGTTTTCAAAAGAGCTTTTGCTTGTGTGTTTCTCCTGTTCAAGAAAAACAACTCCAAAACAATACATGTACATCCATAGGGTACTTGACGAGGATGTATATGGTCTTTCAACGTCCTAAGGAAAGTATGTATATGCCTCAATGTTTTCTTTTATTTATTGCAAAGAGATTGGCTAGTCAACGACCTCACTAGCCCTTCATGCTGTTCACACATTTTCTTGTGAGTCCCACAGAGAGATTTCTCTGCTTTGTTTAGTATGATTCTTCTGTCTCTCGGACTCTGCAGAGCACGAAATCCCAAGGCCCAGACCACCCCTCTCCACTCCTTTCTGATCCTGTACATGCCACAATTCCACCCAACACCTAAAAACTCCTGCTAGAGTTCTTCAGTTCTTGACCCCCCAAACAAAGTGCATAGTCCTCAGATTGGCCTTCTTCTTCTGAGTGGCTATCCCACCATCTCTCCTGACTGACAGGTAAGTATCTCTCCATCTTTCTGTATGCCCAAAGACCCCAAGTAAGACATCTGTGGATGAATGAAAGCACTGTCCCCAGCTCTACTAAAGAACAAAGTCCTATGCCAGTCAGTAAAATAGCTGTGGCCTGTAAAGCTAATACGTATCTAAGTCCCTAAGCTAGAGTATTAAGCTTTTTTTTTTTTGAAGCAAATATTTCCGCTTATCCCTAAAATAGTTCAAGCCGCTCTGTGGTCCCCAGTAGTTGGGCCTCTATAATTGTCATTAGTACCCTGCCCCACCCTCCTGTTCCTCCTATGGATTGTTAATTTTAACATAACAGAATAAACTGTAGAGAAAAAAAATTAGACTGCTTACTAATCATCTAGCCTAAAATAGGAAGAGGTGACGTGTTACCCGGATAGGCCTGGCATCATGCCCATAGCCTTGTGACCCATGGAACTGGATTGCACTAAGTAACTTTAACAGCATCAGTCAACAACATATTCACCATTCTTATTGTACAGAATACAAGCCCTTTGAGGTTTGGGCTATTTTCTCTTGCTTCCTCTCTCTCCTTCCCTTCTTCCTTCTTCCTCCTCCTTCTTCTTCTTTTGCTGCTGTTTCTGCTTCAGCTTCTGCTTCTTTTGTTACTCAAAATTGAAAGAGAAAGTTCTGGCTCCTAGATTTATAAATAACAGCAAGCTTTGAGTTCAAGACCAGCTTGTTCTACCTAGAAAGTTCTGAGTCATGCAGTGGTCCATAGTGAAATGCCACTAAAAAAGAGGAGGAAGAGGAAGAGGAAGAGGAGGAGGAGGAGGAGGAGGAGGAGGAGGAGGAGGAGGAGGAGGAGAAGGAGAAGGAGAAGGAGAAGGAGAAGAAGAAGAAGAAGAAGAAGAAGAAGAAGAAGAAGAAGAAGAAGAAGAAGAAGAAGAAGAAGAAGAAAGTCTTACAAAATGGAACTTTCTCTTTTTCCTTATGGACGATATGATGTCTGATGATGTTTGATGTTTGCCCTTTCAGTGGAAGAACAGAACTCACCGAATAATGACTGAACGACAGACTAGGACTAGGAACCACGTGTGTGGGATGTCCTAGTTTGGTTTCTGTGGTAAAGTACTAACTGAAAGCAGCCTGGGGAGGAAAGGATTTACTTGGCTTACAGGTGACAGTTTGTCATCTAGGGAAGCCAAGGCAGGAGCCTGAGGCAGAGACCGTGGAGGCCTGCTGCTTACTGGCTGCTTTTTGTATATAGACCAGGCCTGCCTGCCAGAGCATGGCACTGCCTCCATGTGCTGGGCCCTCCCAAATCAATCAGCAATTGAGAAAACGACTACAGACGAGTGCCCACAGGAGGCAACTTCTCAACCGAGGTTCCCTCTTCTCCGGCAACTCTGAGAGGGCAGAGACGAAGCAGCACATGGTTGTGCAGACTCAAGGCCCATGATGATGCCACTGTGGCAGGAGAAGTATACATGGCCAGTATGCAACGAAACCCAGCAACCATCTGTAGTGATAAGCAGTGTGATAAACATTTCATTAAAAGAGAAATGCTCTGTGAGGAGAAAGCTTCTCTTCGAACCTGACAGTGATGTAGAATCCAGCAGCCACCCACAGAGCAGAGACGCTTCTGTCTTTAAAGGATAAATTCAGGCCACAGACTGAGCTGAGAGGTAAATAAAAGATGTTTAATTTTATATGGAAGCATTTAATTTCGGAGCCCTATGGAGGATGTATCGCTCTAGACTATTTCAACGGGCAAAGAAGATTTTAGTCAAGACTCTTCAGTCAGATTTCCCATCACTATGACAGAATATGCCAAAGAAGACAACAGACCTGGAGAGAGATATCGCAGTCCACTGTTTCAAAGGTCCATGGTCCCCTTGACCTGTTGTTTCCGTGACAAATACTGAGGGGGATCTGAAGCTTAGGAGCCTGTGGTGCCAACGAGACAGCACACAGGAAGCGGGGACAAAGGATGTCCTCTAGGTCAGTCTCCAGTGACCGCTTCCTCCAGCTAAGCTTGGTCTCCTAATAGCTCATAGCTGTGGAGTTTAAATCAGTGGACCCTGGGTTATCCAGTTGCCTCTCAAGCTCCTATTGGGAACACTGCCACTTCAAGAACCAAAAGACAGAGCGTGAGTCTCTTGGAGGACATTTCCCACCCAAACCCTAGCACTACAGCCATGGAGAAGACACAGCACAGCAGTGAGGTGCAGGGATCGAACCCAGTTCCGCTGAAACTGAAGAAACAAGTTCCATAGATGCAGGAAACAAAGCTGTAAGGATGAAGTTCTGTGAATACAGGAGCAAGGTCTTGGTGGTCAGAGTGACCAGGCTTAATGGAAAGTAGCCAAAACAAAAACAACTGTTCTTGAAAAGACCCCCCTACCCCTCCCTGTGGTGAATCCGGAGAACAACCAAAGGGTGTCATCCTGACCCTGTCCGACCACTTAGTCTCCCCCCACCCCCTCTAAGAGACGTGCCAAGTTAGCCCTTTCCCAGTGATTCTCCAAGGCCAGGTGTAGGGCTGGATGAGGAAAGTGACTGAGCCAAGAACAGCCCCTAGAACAGACCAGCCAATACCTGACAAGATCCGGGGTTGCTTCTCATGCTAGTGCAGCGGTCACTTTGTCAATCTGTGCTCTGTGGGTTGTGCTCCCACTATGGGGTCTTTAACAAAACAAAAGACAGAGGGATTGGTAGAACCACAGGAAATGCCAGCAGAGGACAGCCAGGTGTTGTCACCAGTCAAGTCAGCCCCCATTTCCCACAGAACCCAAGATGGAGATTCCTGTTTTCCTTCAACATTTCACCTCCATAGGATAAGAGAGACACTCCTGAGTTGTGGAAGATTTACTTTTGAAAGAGCCGTTGCGAAATTAGAATTACAAATTTTGGAGTGTAGATGCTTTACAGAGCAGAGAGAAGCTTGGTGGAGGAGGAACTGGTTTGAAGTCTGTCAAGCTGAGACTTGCCAAAAGCAGCCAGCCACTAGTGAGTGTGACCTTCAGAAAACTGAAGTGTAGGTTTTTTTGTTTTTGTTTATTTGTTTGTTTTGAAGTTTTCTTCCTAACTCTAGGACCCATTCCAGTCCCTGCCTACCTCTTGAAGTCAGGCAGTCACTATTTCAGGTCCCCAGAGGATGTCCCCTCTGAGAGCAGAGTAGTCCATCGAGCCCTCGGCGGTCCACATAGCTCTCAGCTATTTCAGTGCCATATTTAAGAAACAATGATTCCTGGGCAGCCTATGAGCCGGTCTGCCTAAATATTTTAGATAGTTTTCTTTCTGACACATTCGTCATCTGATCAAACCAACATGTGGCCTACATGGAAGGAAAGAAGGAGGGAGTGCCAGAAGCTAAGAGAAAGACATAGTACTGGCTAATTTCTCAAGCGCATTCTCTGCAATTATTAACGAATAACCGGGTCATTCAGCAAACACGAAAGCGTTAGGATGCTTAAGCCTGTGCACTCACGTGCTAATTGAGGAAATAAAAGGCGGACCTCATTAGCCTACAGGTTTTAGTCTGAGTCTGGCTGTCTATTCAGTGCAGTTTGCATGGTATTCAATACGCCTGCTTGAATTGGAGCCCTAAATTCTGATACTAAATATGTGTTTTTCTCAGGAGCACTCGGGATCGGAAAGCACATTAACGTTTCGTTTTTAAAATATGCCGTTTAGCCTCCGCATTTTTAAACACTTCCAATTGTGTTTTATCATTAGGGGTAAGAGGATTTTTCATGTTTTGTTTTTTTTTTTTTTTCCTTGACCTTTTTGGTAATGATGTCCAGTGGAAAATAGAACAGTGGGTAACAAACTACAGAATGCCATTGTCATCACCTGAAAAGACACAGTAGATTCCCAGGCATAATTAGGTACAGATTATCTCTACACCTGAGACCTGAGGCGTACGGTAGAATTCTTAGAGGAGTTCTAGTTTTTTAACATGGCTTTGGTGTTCAAGTGAGAAACATGCACTACAGAGCCATGCAACGATTTCTAAAGAGATCGAGAGATGACTATCAAGGCTTTTGAAAGAAAGCCTTGCACTTCAAAAATAACATTATCAAGACCAGCAAACATTAAGGAGGTTGAACCTCAGGTCGTGGTGTTGTCATGGCAACAGTTCTTTAAAACAAAAAAAAATGAGGACAAAGATTAACAAAAGTTTGAGCCGTGAAAGGATCAAATCCTTATTTATTATTATTATTATTATTATTATTATTATTATTATTATTATTATTATTTACCTTATTTTTCCCCCAGTTGCTAAGTTTCGGCAAGGGATGCCTCTAGACAACAAAGTCCCTCCCTTCTGAATTTTTCTAGCCTCTTTTTCTAGCTTCCTAAGGGTTTCCTGATGTTGTTCCCCACCCAGCCCCCTGAGCCTCTCTCTCTCTGCTTCCCTTGGCTACTGGCTGAAAAGTATCAAAAAAAAAAAAAAAAAAAAAATCGTGTTCCTTAGCAGTGCAGCAGCAGAGACAGCTCAGATGCTCCAAGAGAGGCTCTCAGAAGAGCACAAAAAACCAGTTGGATGTTTTTCAGCTCCCTGAGTCACACTTCAGCGGTTCCAGGTCTTGCGCTTTTGGAACTGAAACTGAGGAGACCCACCCACCCCAGCTCGCCTGGGGCCTCTAAGATTTTTAAACTCTTGAAAACACCCCGGTATTTACTTTAGTCCTTAGCTCCAAGCAAACTGGGGTGGTTAGTCACCCTACCTATTAGAGAGGAAATCCTAAAAGTCCTCTTCGCTGGTCCTTAGATTTGTTCCCCTGTCTAACGCTTCTAATATTCTTTAGAACATAGACAAGAGAGCGGACCAGTCAGCTTCAGCCTGTGGCAGACTATGAGTGCTCCTGTGGCCACAGACTTGCTCAGAAGTCTTCACCCCAGCACATCCTCAGGCAGTATTCTTAGGAAGAGATAGCCTCAAACCCCAACAGTACTCCACCACCACTCACCGGAAAGGCTTATCAAGTGTTAGCACCGGTGTGAGGGTCAAAGGCATCTTCACCAAGTCAAATGCCAGCTATTCAACTGAGCACTGTAACAGTTCAGAAAGTACCCTAAGGGCCTTTTGGTTGGGCGTGGTGCCTTGGGCATTATGCATGGCACACACTTGTCATCCCAGCACTCAGGATGTGGAGGCGGGAAGATCATGGGTTAAAGTTCATCCTGAGACAGATGAAACCCTGACACAAACCACGATACAAGAGGTGAAAGAGACTACTCGACTAAATACAAAATACTTGGTCTTTTGTAGTCCCAACCCTAATTATGAATCACACAGTGGGTAATTAGAAGTGGAGAATTGGAGGAGAGGTGGTGGCTCACACCTTTAATCCTAGCGCTCATGAGGCAGAGGCGGAGTTGGAGGCGGAGTTGGAGGTGGAGTTGGAGGCAGAGGCAGAGTTGGAGGCGGAGGCGGAGGCGGAGGCGGAGGCGGAGGCGGAGGCGGAGGCGGAGGCGGAGGCGGAGGCGGAGGCGGAGGCGGAGGCGGAGGCGGAGGCGGAGGCGGAGGCGGAGGCGGAGGCGGAGGCAGAGGCAGATCTCTTAAGTTTGAGGCCAGCCTGGTCTATACACAGAATGATTTCCAGGAGAACCAAGGCTCCACAGAAAAACCCTGTCTTGAAAAACAAAAAACAAAACAAAAACAGAATATGACTATTATAAATAACTTACATTCCTCATGTATATCTACACGAAGAATATAGAAAATAAGCAATCATCACCCGATGACATAGAGGTGACAGATAACTCTTTGTCATCTCTTTTTGATGTCTCCCTTTACATACTAACACATATGTAGCATATATATAAATAATAACGCATTTTAATTTTCTATTCTGTTTTTTCTTGAAGCATTTGTTAATGGGCTGAGTATTTGTTCCAGCTTTTCCCATCCCTGCAAATGTATGTGCTAAAGATCCCCCTATCCGTAGAATGATGTGTAGAGATGGGAATTAATCAGGTTGGCCCTCCTTGTGAAATTATTACCCTTCTAAGAAAGGGCTATAGAGCTGGTACTGCCACTCTGGTACTATGAGAGGACACTTGGCATAAGCTCCAAAGACAGCCCTCCCCAGGAACTAGATCGGCTAGCACTCTAATCTTAGATTCTCCAGCTTCCCAAAGAACAAAATCAGCGTCATTTGTTTAACTCCCCAGCCCGTGCAATTTTGCTCTGGCAGCCTAAGGACACTAAGGTAGCATTTGCTACACTGGGAATCTTTCCTATGCTAAACACTCTTCAAATACATGTATTTATACCATTCAAGATACTAATAACCACTATATTAATAACATAATAACCACCAATAATAATTATTCAAGAGAATGTGTATGTCCCATCATCTAGATTTCCAAATCACTATCTGAAATCCCCTATTGTATATTGTCTTAGGGTTTCTATTGCTGTAAAGAGACGCCATGACCAAGGCAACTCTTCTAAAAAGGCTAACATTGAATTGGGGCTGGCTTACAGGTTCAGAGGTTCAGTCCATTATCTTCAAGGTCGGAAGCATGGCAGCATTCAGGCAGGCATGGCTCTGGAGGAGCTAAGAGTTCTACATCTTGTTCTGAAGATAAACAGAAGACTGGCTATTCTGCCCTGGGTGGAGCTTCAGAGCCCACCCCCACAGTGACGCCTTTCCTCCAACAAGGCCACACCCACTCCAACAAGGCCACACCCACTCCAACAAGGCCACACCCACTCCAACAAGGCCACACCTACTCCGACAAGGCCACACCTCAAAATAGTGCTACTCCCTGGGCCAAGCATATTCACGCCACCACACATATAATTCACACATTTTGTTGTCATTTCTAATTTTTAAAAAGAATTACTATTGGTGTAATCATATGTCTCAAAGAGAAATGAGAACACCAGGAGGTCCAGAAGTCGGCCTGACTCTCAAAAAACAACACAATTCTCTTCCCTGATGACTGGTGTAGAGATGACATGCGACCAGTCATAAGATAAAAAAAAAAAAAAAAAAAAAAGTTCTGAGTGAAGGATGTTGGGAAATTCTCTCATGTCTAAGACAGAACCATAAGAGATGGTCTCTCTTTTGTCTAGATTTAGGATGTACAGTCTTTCTACTTCCTAACTGTTCCAAAAATGACAGAGCAGATGCACGAGGCCGTTCTTCGATGCTGCTGCTGAATCACTGAATCCCAACCTGGAGGCCACTCCCCCTCCCCGCGCTTCCTGTTATGTAAACTAAATCTGTTCTCTACGAGACGGTAGTTGCCTCTAAAATTATTCTGATAAAATACTTTATCAATTTTTTTCTTCTGTGCAGTCTCTGCTCATAAATCTTTATCCGGTGGCTTGCTTGCTTTCCATTTGTAGGACGGTAAAGGGGAATCCTGGGTCAAAGGACCGGAGCAGGTTTAGTGCTCTTTCATCGGCTGCCGCGCTTCTGAGAAGGGCTGAGCCAACCTCTCAACAGTACATGGCTGTGTCTCAGTAGGCCGTACCCAGCATCACGGTCACCCCTAAACTGTCCACGGATGCTCTGCGCGCTGTGGTATCGGTTCACATCTTTGTTAAAGAGGCTGAATGTGTTGCGTGTAGTCTTTGTCACCCATTTGTATGCAGCCGTCCTGTGTCTGCCTGCTTAATTCATTGACTCTATTTGAAGCTAAGGAGTCACATAAAAATTCGACCGTAATATTTAATTTTAATGTTGTCCTGAATTAGATGAAAGGCAGATTATATTATAGAACATGAGTTGATGTTGGTGTTTTAGAACAAAACAAAACAAAACAAAAAAAAAAAAACACAAAACAAACCCTCACAATGGATACAAAAATCATCTCTCTTCCTTAAAAGATATTCCTATCTATGGAGTTTGAGGAAATTCATGGGAGACCTTAATAGCTATAATCTAAATTCACACGGAACCTTGTATCTTTTTTGATATCAAAAGTCAGTACTCTCAGGCTATCTCACTTCTCATTTTAAGGCTTCGTTTATGACCTGCTCAGCTGTATTTAGGTTTCTCTCTACTGACTTAATGACCCACTATAACTTCCCTCATACACCCTTTCACTAAAAATTGTTTTATGTCAGGCTTAGGAAATTTATAATCAGCTGGAGAGGGATGTACGTGTATAAAATTAAAAATGAACTCCAGTAATATTACATACTCAAGATATAGGAGGCAATACCAGTCCATTTTTATTCTGAAAATGCCAGTTTTCAGTGTGCCTGCAGTCTTGGAAAACAGGAGAATTCAATCTCCATTATTAATGTGTTCAATTATATGTTTTAATATAGGTAGGCGCTAGTGTGGAGCCCTCTTGAGAAAATGAGGTGATGTGAGCAGGGCCCACTTCCTCCCCTCCAGGAGCCTCCCATGACTGGACTGGGAACTGGTGGCTTGCTCATCCCCAAAGTCATTATATTTTAAAGAAACATCATTGTGACTTTAGCATCTGGTTCTGTATGTAGAAATAGAGGCAGCCTCTGAGGTGAGGTCCGCTGTCCCCCACAGGCAACTCACGGGCCAGGCAGAAAGGCTGCAGTGACTGAAGACTGAGGGGCAGGACTGTTGTCTCCCAGAAGGAACTGAGAAGGATTGGACTTGGTGCCAGGATCAGAGAGAGAAAGGGAAAGCAAAGCACATGGTGCTGGAGAAAGCGTTGTGCTGGGGCAGCTCTGCAAGACGTTTGATTGACAGCAGAGCAAATGCAGTCAGCCATGTGAAAGCCAAGAACTCTCCCCCAGAGAATCCAAATTCCAGGCCATTTTAAGAGTCACAAATCTCTGTTAGCTGCTCTTAAGGAAAAGGAAGGATAGAAAGGTTAGCAAAGATCCGAAGGTCAGGAGGTCAGGAAAGAGAGCAGAATTAGAAATAGGAGAAGCAGGCCGACATGGTAGCTACTAGCTGCAGGCGGCTACCTAAGTCAATTAAAATAAAAGTTACTTTAGAAAAAAGAAATGCGGGCCATGTTCAGAAGCTTTTCCATGTACCTTCCTCTCCCTGCCTGCTGGTGAGCTTGGTCATCTCGGTCCTCAGAACACTATAGGTCTAGCTTTTGAGTTAGGAGGGTGTAGTCTAGCTGTGTACATTTTGATTCGTTCTCTATCTGTCTCTGTCTCTATCTCCGTCTCTGTGTCTCTGTCTTTGTCTCTCTCTCGTCTCTGCCTGTGTCTCTGTGTGCAGGAAGCGATAGCTTTTCTAGACAGTGTAACAAAACACCTGACACAAACACCGTAAGCCATAGACATATTCTACTTGATAACTTTGGCAGTTTCTTTCAGCCCATCATGGTGTGGAGGCTACAAGGGAGGAGAGCAATTCACATCGTGGATGCAGGTAGCAGAAAGAGAACAGACGCCTGTGCTAACAGGCTCTCTTCTTTTAACCTTATCCTATGTGGACAACCCCCTACAATGCCATGCCTACACCCCCTACCCCAACCATATTTCCTAACCCACCTTTAGGATGGCACCTCCCATGTTCAGGAACAATTCTCTAATTCTTCCTCTGTGGAAACACACTCACCCACATATCCACAGCCTTGTTTTTACTAATCTCCTGGGTGTTTCTTCATCGAATCAAATCATCAGCCAGGTTTAACTGTCAAAACCCATCATTTCTTGGACACCCAAACCCTCTCCTTAAGCCATAGTAGTAGGTAAAGCAGTGACTTTTTAAACACTAGACGACAGCACTGAGCGGTAACCAATGAGGGGAGGATCTGTGATTACCCACTTCTGTCCCCTTGTTCTCCAGGCGAGTTACTGCTACTGCAACGGGGGAACCAAAGAGAACCTTGTGGGCTCACTGATTTTAAGGTTAGACTAAATTAAATTTCTAGGACAAAGGGGTGGGGAGATCTGTATGTTCCTCAGACATTCAGGTAAGCACTTCAAGTGACCACTTCTACTCAAAACTCCAGTGTGCACTAAGGAAATATATAAGCACAGAAGCCCTGAGCATGCATGCACTGCCACAAGCAAGGCCAGTTCACACTAGCCTGAAGCCCTGAGCATGCATGCACTGCCACAAGCAAGGCCAGTTCACACTTGCCTGAATGAAAAGGCCACCACATACACAGGGTATTGAGTAGATCCTTCTTAGGCCTATAGCTTTGGTGACTGCGCCATATTAGTTCTAGACCAATCCAGACAAATCAAAATGTTCAAAAGTGAACGAAGCTAATCTCAGGTGACTTAACTATGTCACGAGACAAAGCCTGGTAAGAATCGGAAACAAATGATAAGGCCCAGACCCAATGACATAAACTTCAAAATGTCTGATCCAATTAAAAAAAAAAAATACCAGGCTCGCAAAACAAGTATGACACTTAGCTAAGAAAAACACTGGCATGAGGCTGGAGATTTAGCTCAGTGGTAGAGCGCTTACCTAGGAAGCGCAAGGCCCTGGGTTCGGTCCCCAGCTCCGAAAAAAAGAACCAAAAAAAAAAAAAAAACACTGGCACCAGCTGTTCTTAAATTAAACCGGCCTTTACAAATATATTCTGTATGTCGAAGAGGATGAAAAACAGCAAGGAACATTATGAGGACAGTCATTAGGACAAAAGGAGGATCTGAATGGGATGGCCAGAGATGGCAATACAACTTGGGATGAAAGGAAATGGGCTAGGATAGCCAATCAAATCACTGGGCTTCCATACACAGCAGTAGAATCTATTCAAAGAAAATGAATATAGAGACAGAAGAGATGAGTATGACATCATTGACTATGGGAGCTTGAATACAACATCATTGGCTGTGGGATTATGAATATGACATCATTGGCTGTGGGATTATGAATATGACATCATTGGCTGTGGGAGCATGAATAATGACATCATTGGCTGTGGGTGCATGGATATGACATCATTGGCTTTAGGAGCACATCAAGCAGTCTAACAGACATGTATTAGAGTCACAGGAAGACTTCAATTGTGGAAAGAAAGGAAAACAAATGAGGAAAAAAAGATGAAGAAATATCCCTCCAACCCCACCCCTGTTTAATGAAAACCATGAACCCACAGATACAAGACTCTCAAGAAACCCCAAGTAAAGAAGCAGGAAACAAAACAAGACCAGAAAATACTTTGGTAGGCAGAATAACGGTCTTCACCTAAGTAATGATGGTCCACGACCTAAGCTCTGAAACTTGTGGCCTCTCCTTGGTACCGCTCTGTGGAGGTAATTAAGTCAAGAGTCTAACACGGAAGATGTTACTGTCCGTTGTGGGGCAGCCCCTACATAAGCACAAGGGCTTTACACAAAGGAGCAGCAGAGAGCCAGAGGAGGAGCGAGAAAATGACGACAGCAGTAAGTCATGACCCCAGGACTGCAGCTGTCCCTTCTCCAGGGGCTGAGGAAGACCTGATCCAGATGCTTCCCAGAGCCATATTTGTTTTAGCTTAGCAGGACACATTTTTGGATTCCGGAACTATAAGACAATAGTGTGTCACTTTAAGCCAGTAAATGTATGGCAATCTGTTGCCAAAGCAACAGGAAATTAATACAAACACTGCAGCATATCAAAATTGAAGCAATAAAAAAAATAAAAGATAAAGAAACCACAGACTGAAGAAGAAACCTTAGTGTCACCATTGGGGACATAGTGCATTGCGTTCAGGGAAACACATCCACTTTGACAACATCTGTACTTGCCCACTGTGATCTCAGTATATCTTTGGGCTCTTGCTTTTACACAGTTCACGGTGTCATCCTTTGATGAGTATTAGCAATAGCAGTTCCTTTTTGTTAGCCAGAGCCACACCATTTTGCAAGCTCCTCCATTTTGGCTGACAACAACTCATGTAACTAAGGAGTGGTCCTCAAGCAGTGGCCAGGCAGAAAAGGTGTTTATTGATTGCCTGCCTAAAATCCTTTAACTGAATACTTTGTGCTTAGGTCCTGGTACACTAAGGGTAGATAGGGAATGAAGAAAGAATACTGAGAGAGAGAGAGAGAGAGAGAGAGAGGAGTAAAGCTTTGCTTGGCTATTAGGAACCCCAGCCTGTTAATTACAAGAGAAGGGGTTAGGTAGTCTTGGCAGGAGGTCTGTGAGGGTGGATAGTCTCAGGCTGCAAACATCCAGGAGGGAGAAGCTGGGTTGTTGGTCTTTGTACACACTGATCAACCAGTCATCCATAAATGCTCAACTGGAATTACCCAGAAGAGCTCTGTCTATGCTCTTGATCCCTCCCCATATAGGTAGAGGCTTTGCAATTGACCTGTTAGGGCCCGTTAGTCTCGGAGTCCTCAACAGGCTGTGTCCATGTGAGAAGACACACTCGCTCAAGGCTTCACTCACCCAAGGCTTCCTCTTAGACTCACACTCTTTAGTTAACTGTAACAACTTCCTTTCTCACCCCGCTTTCTGCCCTATAGCCATCCCAGCCTGTAAGTGGATGGTGGGCTCTGAGTCTCTTGGCAGGACTCACCCCAGCCTGAAATGAAGGCCACACCATCTTAAGTTGCTTGTTGCCTTGTCTGCCATTCCCTTCAGCTAACAAATCATGAGCCTTTCTAGAAGACTCTTTATTATAAGCCGTGCAGGGTTCAACCCAATGAATAGAGGAAGCAGGATGGAAAGCCAGATCCTGAGAAGGACACAGTGAAATTAAAGGCCTGTTAAGCAATAGCTAATTCCTTCTGGTTGAGAAGATCAAATCTCTGGCTTGGGTGAAGGCCTAGCGTTCTAAGCTAGCCAACAGTTAAACAATTTAATCCAGTCAGAGTGGTCAATCACTCGGCCAAGAGACCACCTCTAAAGAAGGGAGGACCACCCTTAGGAAGTTGGGTTCACCTTAAACCATGCTACAGAGAGAGGTGGAGTAATTATTCCTTTTAATGGGATTGTGTACTTTAACTCCCCAAGAACTACTCCCTGGGCATAGTCCCTAAGCATCTCCATGAGTTTCAGCTGGGTGTGTCTGTTCTTCCTGAGTCCTGTCTGTCGAATGGCTGCCCTCCGTGCTGGTTCAACTGAAACAGCATAGCCCTCCCTATACCCTCTGTTTTCCACCTTCAGGCAGCTTGCTTTTTGTTTTAATTGCTAATAAAAGTGTTTGCCTGACTCTTGAACTTTTCCTGCCTTTAAAGTAATCACCAGGGACAACAAGCCCATTCCCACACCTCTAGGTGGTATCAAGAAGATACGGTCATTTCACCCTGAGTATTGAGTGCCTCCTTCCATTAGGAATGGCTCTGGCTGCACACCCTCAAAACCTTACTTCATACTTCATTTTCATGTCTGTGGAGTGTCTTCCTTGAGAGTCCTCACAGTCCTAATTGTCTCTGGAGAACGTTACAGCGTATAAAGAGGAACCTCATCTACACAACCCGTGTTCCTGGTGCACAAACCCCTGTGTGGCCCTGTCTGCCCAGTTCTATTTTCCACTTACAACGCATACTGGATGAAGCCGCAGAACTTCCAGAGTTAAACAGTAAAAACCATCGAAGGTCCTCTAGCTGAAAACCTGACAGTTCTCAGGAGGCCACGTTGTGAGGAAGCCCAGGCTAACCCAGGAACCACCGTGCACAGAAAGAGACTAACAACTGACCCATCTCTAGCAATTCCAGCCATCCCACTCCCACAACAGGGTGGGCATCATCAGATGGAGACTTGGATCTAGACAGAGAACAGAAGAGTACCAGGGTTGCTACTGGAGGGTTAATTAGATGAACGAAAGCCGCAGGGGGACAGCAAAACTCGGACGGAAAGTTGAGTTGACAGATAACAAAGGTGCAAGGCTCTGATAAGGACTGGCACACACCAGACCCGCAGGCATCTACCATTTCCAGACCGCAGGGGAACTGACTCTTCATCCTTTAAAACCCCAAGACCCCACCCCCACAGCATGCATGCAGTTTCCCCTCTGCAGAGTCTGCCGCCTTCCCCCGTCCTTCTAGAGACGCCTGTCTGCTTTCTTTTACTTCTGCATCACCTCCATTGATCCTGACCTAAAATCTTCATGAATGAAGATGGATGAAGAAAAAAATCATCTTCTCATTTGAAAATCTCTATTAAAAAAAAAGAAAAGAAAATCTTTATAAAAGTAATTACTATTTCTTGACTCTAAGGGATAAGGATTATGGTCTAAACTCATTGTCTCTCTGTGAGAGCTCCCTTTTAGGCTTCTTTTGTGGGAAACTCCATACACGATCAGTATTAAAGATGAGACCAATAGGCTTCCTCACAATTATTTTCTGTCCTCTGGCCACTCGTCCACAGGCTGTGGCATGGGCAGTTCCATCACAGCATGAGATGATGAGCTTTGAGGGTGATCCGAGGCTGGCCTGTTCCCAAGTAGTATCTTCTGAAGGAGGCAAGGCAGAGCCCTCTGAGGCAGTTACTTATATTGATGGGCGTCCGGGAGTTGGAGTTGCCCTGAGACAAGGTTGCTCTCCAGAGTAATTGACGAGACA
Organism: Rattus norvegicus; assembly: GCF_021556685.1. NCBI lineage: Eukaryota > Metazoa > Chordata > Mammalia > Rodentia > Muridae > Rattus > Rattus norvegicus. The sequence continues at coordinate 118,567,074 of NC_141542.1, forward strand.
GTGCACTGGCTCTGATGTACATCCACAGAACAGGGAGGACGTCAGGAGGCAGAGCAGGAACTGAGCTCTTGTTCCCATTCTGAGGACATTTGAGATGGTCAGTTTTGGAGGCTGGTCTGGGTCTGGGTCTCTCCTGGTTGACTCTTGGCTGGGGTCCATAGCAGCCCTGGGGTGGGTGTGGTGCATCCTAGGCTTGACCTGCAGCTTTAGGAGCTGAGGGATTGGGGAGGATTAGGCAGTGTTTGGTGTAGTGTCAGCCAAGTCTTTGAAGAACCACTGGAGGTGGGTGTGTCCGTACTCTTGCGAGGTTCTCTGAGCCCTTTGGGAGCGGTGCAGGTGGGCAGCCAAACATGATCTCAAAAGGAGAACAGTTTCATTTACAGGCTTTGCATTGCACCCTAAACAGTGCAAGCTGAAGAATTTCTGACCATGGGAGGTCTGTTTTTGGCAGTGTTTGGCCAGTGCTATTTAAAGATTCTATTCATGGCCATAACCCAGGCTGATGATTGGGGTAGGACTGTGTGTGCAGGTAGGAAAAACTTCTACCCACACTGAAAAGTGCACACATACCAGCAAATACTGGTACCCTCTGCTGGGTTGAGTGTCAGTAAAGTCCACTTCTAGATGTTCAGATGGGGAGGACCCCTGTTTTTATGTCAGCATCAGGGCCTGGGTCCCGGCTTGGGATTGTCCAAGCATACTGTAGACACTTTGCTAGGTTGTTGAGTCAGTGTTGGCAACCTCAGGACCACCGACTATCCTTGCAACAATTCTTGTGTGGCAGTCTTTCCAGATGGGTTGCTTCATGAGCTAGCTGGACTTTGGAAAGAACTAGAAAGGGTGAGCTTATTCAGCAGTAAACCTATGAGATGACAATTACATCAGATGACTATAAATTACTTTACAGGCAAGTATATGGCTGAAAATCATATCTGTCCTCTTAGATGAGGAGAAGGCCTGATGTTTCCCTTAGTGGACACATTGGGATGCACTCGTTCCTAGAACATAGCCAATAAATCTGGTGAACTGACCACCTGTAGAGGCTGGTGAGTATTATATAGGGCAGATGCCTTTGGAGGGACAGGATTTAGGAGGTCTTGTGATCACCAAGGCAGCAGTATGGTGCCGACAATTGGAGTCAGCAGTGGGTTGGATCCCATATCCTCTGGGAAGCTAATGAGGGTGCTTTCTCAGTTGTCTTCAGGCGTCACAGTCTTTGCAGAACTATGTGTGGGTCACACATCAGAACAGAGCAGACCCCATGAGGAGCAAAGTTTCCTAATAAGGAGCTGGGGTAAGGGGGAGGGGTAAAGGGGTAAGGGGGAGGGGTTATATGTGCCTAAGCCTGTGTAGTGTGTAGGTGGAGTGGAGAAGTCCAACTTTCCCTGAAGCAGGTACATTTCCTGGCTGGCTGCCAAGCAGCAATTAGGAGGTCTTTTCTTAGGGTCGCACATATAACCCCATGTGGTCATTTCCTATTATGGAAACTGAGTGTTGAGGTGAAAAGCCCACAGTGTTGGACCCTATCAGATCCCACAGCCCCGAGCCATGAGACCACTGTAGGCATTCACACACTCTCTGCTCATTCAGAAGTTATATGTTCCTATTTTAAATTCCTAGTCTATTTCTCTGGAGACAGTAACAGTGCCTTGGTGTTCTGATGTTTTTCCTTGGAGGGTAGTGGCACTTCTGTACCCCATGAAGGCTTAAGATGCAATTTCCTGCCCAGCGACCAAGTCCACCAACTAGCTCTTCCTGACTATTTCCCTGCTGGGCCTTATCTGGATGTCCAACCTAGTCTAGTCTTCTACTTGGGAGACTCCAGTCCTGGGTCTCTCAATCCCATTGGCCACTGGAAGAGAACTGTGGGATCCCACACTTGGTCAGAGTGCATGTTTCTGGGTTCCAGGAAGATTCAGAGGACCGAGAGGCTTGGGAGCAGCAGTCTCTAGACTAAACTGGGGTCATGGTAAAGGAGATCTCACTGCGGGAGAGCATGCCTCAGAAATGTTGAGGGAATCTTTCTGGAATATGCACTCAGACACCAATGATAGTGGACGAGGGGAGATGTCACTGGTAGAACAATACCAGGCTAGCTCCTGAAAGGCCTTGGTCCCAGGTCCAGTTTGAATTTCCATCTATACTGTAAAACCACAAGGTGGGGCAGGTAAGCGAGGAGCTCAATTTTACAGAAGCATGGGTGGCAGTCAGCAGACTGCTAAGAGCAATGAACAACTGGTTAAATAGTTTGTCCACGTCATTCTGTTCCAAGTAACAAGTGAAGTCCGACTTGATAAAGTGGGAGCTTAAGTACTTTATATCCATCCCTAAACAAATCAATACATTGGCATCTAATAATCAGTCTTCCAATTTGTTTCTTTGTTTCTTTCTTTCTTGTTTTTACCTAATTCTGCTTCAATAGTGCTCTTTGGGGAGGTTGTGAAAACCTTCATGAGACAGAACTCCACGAAGGAAGTAGATGGGGAGGGAGGAGCCTTGAGTTTTTTTTATCCAAAATTGGTTTCCTGTCCTGTGTTGCTTCCTGGTCCTCCAGGATCTAAGCCAGCACCTCATACTTCTGCTGCCCCAGCCTCTTGCTACTTCCCCGCTGTGAGGGACACAGCTACGAAACCCTGAACCCAAAGAAATCCTTCTCCCTGGGGTACTTCTTGCCAGGTGTTGGTCACAGCAGGGTAATCACTTGGTTATTTATAAGTGAGTGCTGGTAATTGACACTGTAAAATGTCGAATTGCGCTTTTGTTTATGAAATACAATACAACACAATGAGAATGCAATATATTTGCAGTCTACATACTCAACTTATTTTTCAATTAATCCCCACATGATGGTGTGATAAGAAACAGACCCAACCCTTGCCAATCCCAAAGCACTTACGGGCTTTTTATCAATAAATGTAACTGGCATAGACTCTGTTTTTAACATGTAGCCTGGCTGTTCTGGAATTCATAGAGACCTGCCTACCTCTGCCTATCAAGGACTGGGATTAAAAACATGTGCCACAAAGTCAAACAGACTCTGAGGACAGAGAAGGGGAAGTGGACACAAAGTATCACATGTAACAAAGAAGCTATTTGTAACCAATGTCTGTGGAGATAGCAACAATTATTTTTCTCCAACAGGATTGTCACTGCATGTATCAATCGCACCCCAGGGAAGGCCCCACGCCCAGAAGCAGTTGGGCAACACAAAACACACAACACACTACGTTTCTATGGTGTCTGTTTTTTGTTTTGTTTTGATATTTTTCTTTTTCTTTTCTATTTTTTGGAGCTGGGGAGATATTTTTCTTTTAATGGTTTTTTTTTGTTTGTTGTTTGTTTTGATTTTTGACTTTGAGAGACATAAAAGGAATATGGAGTTGGCTGGGGAGGAAGGTCAGACGGATCTGGAAGGTGTTGGGGCAGGGTGAGGGGAGGAAAAAGAATACGATCAAAACATAGCACATGAGAAAAAAAAGGGGGGCTGAGTAAGTCATGAGGAGCGAGCACTAAGCAGTATGAGGCGCTCTTCAATGGCTTCTGCTTCAGTTCCTGCCTCCAGGTTTCTGACGTAGTGTCTGCCCTGGATTCCCTTAGTGATGGACTGTCTGTCACCTGTGAGGTGAAATAAATCCTTCTCCTCCCCAGGTTGCTTTGGTTGTGGTGTTCTATCATAGGAGTCGAAACCTAATTAAGACTCATGGGGTCGTAACTTAGTAATGGAGTATTTGCTTAGCGTGTGCAAAGTCCTGGCTTAGGTCCCCGACGATGACACTTTGACTCTGAGGAAGGCTGCGGTCTTCCCTTCTGTCCCCAGTGTGTTGCTCACGCTCACTGTCTTTTGGGGGAGGGGCACTTTAATAGATGTAAAGGGGATACTGCACCGACGACTACCTGTTAAATGGAAATCACACCGAAACCACACTGAGATGGCCTTGGAAAGTTACACTCTTTAGGCTCCATCTCAGCTTTCACCCTTTTGCATTGAGGGTCTTCCAGTCCTGTAGGCCCCGCCTCTGATTTAATACCAAGTTCTCCCCTTAAGGAGATAAATGTGGGTGCTTTCTTTTTTATGAGGTAATAACTGCAGCCCCTACTAGATAAACTTAGTGGCTGAGGTATTTATAGGAAATAAACTCAAAGCCAAATCTCTAAAGGAACTTTTAGCCCAGAATATAAATTTAATTGAGCACCCCCTGGAGCACCCTCAGGTCAACTCTGTTATAATGAACTGGCATCGCTCTCCTGTCCCCTTCCCCTCAAGACCCTCTTTTGTGACTCTCTCGACATTTCCAGAAGATGTTTCTAAGAATTCCGTGATAAATTTTTCATTTGCTCCTCAACAACTGCACTGCCTCTCAACTGGTGACTCTCAATACTCCGTGGAACTCACCACTTACAAACTCATCACACACAGCATCCAAAAATTAAAAGGAATCGACTTAGCCCTCTCCCTCCTCTACTACCCAGAGTGCATAGAAAATATTTACCAGAAACCAGGATTTAAATCAACTGAAAACCAGAGTCGCACTGTAGGGAGAGAATCATGCAATCTTAAAATAGCCCTGAGCTCATTCCTTTGGGGAAATTGCAGTTTGACTGTTTACTACCTCAGGTTATTTCACTGCTGAGATACAGTTTGCTACCTATCAAAATAAAATGGGGGTCTCTGCAAATCAAATGGACTCTCTGTGTATTTATTGCTACATCATGAAGAAGACAAAGAGAGCCGAACAATTTCTCTTTTCTTTTTACCATATTTGCAAAATGTATTTGGTGTGTGTGTGTGTGTGTGTGTGTGTGTGTGTGTGTGTGTGTGTTTAATTAGGTCACAAGAATACTTACAGAATTCATTTCAAAAAGTCCCTGGAACACTTCAAAGGAACAAGGACCTGTCTTCCCGCAGAGCTGTGGCTTTTCATGTTTGCAGGACTTTAGTCGCACCATACATAAGCCATTCTCAGCGCGAGGAAGAGCAGTGGGGGGAAGTGACTTTTTTGACAAGGGCTAGTGACTCCCCAGAAGATGCCAGGTTGGTCTCACTAAGGATATTACAAAATACGATAATTCTATTATTGATTCTACTGTGTTATTGGGAATGGGTATTTCGGTTTGTCTTGTTAATATCCTAACCATTCCTTAGACAGGGAATTTAATTTCACAGAAAGCCATTTACTTGTTAGGAATCAATTGTCCTATTCTAATAAAGATTACAGTTGTCGCTTTGAATAAATTCGCATCTTACAGCAAAGTCTGCCAATGCCCATTGATACCTCATGGGCCCAACAAGTAGGGCACCTGTAATTTGACTGGATGGTTCCCAAACACACCAAGGGCTTCCCTCCTGAAACACCCGTGCCTCCTTCTCAGGCCAAGGGAGTTACAAGCCAGAGGTTGTAGATTGTGAGCATCTATGTAAACAGCAGAGGGTAAGCAACAGTGGGCAAGCGCCTGACTCCTGGCAGGCCAATTCTTGAGGTGCACTCTACACAATCCCAGAGTTCCCAGACGGCTGAAGCCCACAGTAACGAATCCACTTACCTACTCTTTGCTAGCAAATCCTTCTGTCTACTGCCTCACGCTCTCACTGGCTTCCTAAAATCTGCTCCCAGATGAGCTTAAATATATGAAAAGTCTTGTCTCTTGCTTTGTGCAAATCCAAACTAAGATCCTTTAAACTACTGGTAATTTCCCTTATCTAATAGTTTTTTTTTAAGCTCTTTATTTTTTATGTCAAGGCTGGGAGTTAAAATCATCAGTCAGATCTGGGTATCATGCCTGGCTTTCTGGCTAATTATCTGAGAACTTGGAATAGGGGCCTAACTTCTACTTTCTGTCTTATCTAAAGCAGAGGTCAGAACGATGCCTACTTGAAGTTGTATTTGGTGTTTGTTAGACAATACACTTAACGCAATACTTAATTCAGTGTCCGATTTGTACCAGATAGAGTCTGGTAATGGGAAGTAATGCCAGCTGTGGGTGCCTGATTTCATAGCTTCCTGTTTTGTTATGAAAGTCTTTTACTGTGTCCAAATTTATCTAAAGTAATAGATTTCTGATAGGCTCATAGGAAGTGGGAGGGGGGGCAAGTGGTCAGTGATTGGGAACAATATATCAAGAGAGACAGAAGAAACTTCTTGTCTGTGTCAACTTTCTGCATGGGCACCATCCACTGACTCCATAGCACCCTTCCTCAGGTACTGCAGTAGACCAGAATTCTCCTGAAGTCCCTTCCCCAGCCCTCCAGTTAAGTGGGTTTCCTTTCCTTCAGTGATCTACCCACTACACTCATTCTAACCTGTGACCACATACATGCAAGACCTTTGTGGTGGCTCACATAAAGTGAGATTACATGGTTAAGTATTATTCTAGATATTTTGATGAATTTTTTTCATTATGGTTATTAGCATTAAAATAAGCAGGCCTTGAACAAAGAGTTTACCCTTATCCGATCATATACAATCTTAACTGAAAATAAAAAGACCAACTTTACCTAGAACGAGAAGGAACTCTGCCTTTGGGCTCTCTGTGGACTTACCTGCTTCTCTTCTCTGGCTTCCAGCCTACCAGGATACTCTGCACAGTAAGAAGCCTACTTCTTAAAAAAATAAAAAAATCTCCTACTCTTTCTCCCACCTTCATGCAGATATGCATGTATACACAGGCTATTCATTCTTTCTTAGGGAAAATCTGACTCATAAGATTGTCATAAAATTTTACTTCTATTCGAAATTCACTGTTAAGAAATGGAAGTCTTTGGATGGCACTTAAGAACATACGTATGTGGGTTAAGGGCATTTGCTGCTTTTGTGGAGGGCTTAGGTTTGATTCCCAGCACCACATCGTAGCTCACTGTCATCTGTAACTCCAGTTTCAGAAGATCTAATGTTCTCTTCCAACTTCTCTAGTACCAGGAACCCTCATGGTTCACAGACATATCTGTAGGTAAAACAACCATACACATAGAATGAAAATATTTTTAAAGGAACATGTTTACTGATCTGCGAAGCTAATTTAACTTGGTACAAGTCCATAAGACTAAGCAATATTAAAAATATTTCTTCTTCTGAGCTGTATTTCAGGATGAGGAAAACTAATATTACCCCTACCTCCCAAGCCCTTCCAGTTTAGTTTTCTGTGTTTTGAATAACAGCCTAAGTCCGATTTATGCTGATCACATACTTCTAGGAGTGGGGACCATCCAGTAGAGCATGTTGACCTATCAGGGGCCATACCAAAAATATATAAATAAGTAAATAAATAAATAAAATCTCTACTTCCCAAAAAGCCACTAGCTGTCAACAGCACCTCTGTTGTAAGTCGGGGCACATGTTGAAAGCTGACTGGTTTGATCTTGTGCAGACAGCCACAGCGGCTGTGACTTCATGAGCGTCATGGTCCTGCCACGTCCCCTGGAAAGATGAAGGCAGGGAGACTGCAAGTTTAAGCCCTGCTTGGTACCGAGTTGCTTCAAGGCCAACCCAGAAAAGACCCCATTTCACAGATAAAAACGGTGAGGATTGGGGGGGGGGTGTAACTTCATGATACAGCACTTACAAAGCACAGGCCTGTGACCCCGTAAGTTCTTCTCTGAGGATCGTTTCTGAACAGGGTGACGCAGATCCTTGAGAACCAAGTGCCTGGCCTCTGACAGGCTCTGTGGGAATGCCAGTCATTGCTCTTCCTCACTGTCACTCTGGCTCAGGCTTCATGAATGCTAGTCTGTGAGAGCCCATTGGTTCTGTCCTTACTGCCCCAGTTAACTTTGCTCTGAGCTGTTGGCCACACCCCTTCCTGTTATGTCCTGGAGGTGGGGTAAACAATGACGCTGCAGTGGGCTGGGCGTTTAGATGAGATGCATAAAGCTGCATTAATCTAATTAATCTAGGTTTTAAGATAGAGGGATGAGGTATTTCTCAAGCACGTGGAGATATCTCAAAGATAGGAAATTAAGCAGGAGTGTGGAGCGCCTCTGTGAAATCATGAAAATGCTCATGATTGACATTTTAATGGCATCTAAATACATCTCTTGGAACATATTTGCACTATTCATGCCACGTTTGGGTTTCATCCGGGGTAGAGCGAGTCTTGTTTTGTTATGCATGTAAAGATGTTTACAACCAACTTCCAACATCAATTCCTAGAATGTTTTGTTCTCTCACGGACACTGAAGGACCTATTTAAAAGGATACACTGTAATAACGAAACTCTGTAATGGGCTTCATGTCGCGCACACACCCTCCCCTCCAGCTGAGAACCAGTTAATCAATTCCCAACCAGTTGGTGATGGGGAACAGTCTGTGTCCAGCCATCCTGGCTGTCTTGCTCACAGGAAAAAATGGCTTTTCTCAAACTCTTCTCACCTCTAGGGTTCTGGATGGGAACATGTTTTCTGTTCCACCAGTGAGTAAGGAGGTTGGAGGTGGGGCTGGAAATGCATGGAGAGCCCTTCACAGTGACCTGGTGGCTCACTGGTGTTTGCAGCTGGTCCGGTCTCTGCATTCCACTGTCTAGTTATCAGCTTCCTCATAGACTAGGAGCAGCAGAAGTAGTCGTCTGTCAGTGTGCGGTCACCAGCTCCAGCAGAACCCAGGCAGTTGGCTTTACCTGTGGGAACAGCAGCCATTTTCAGATCTCTGCTCCACAGCGTTTGCCCCTAAAATCCACATCACCTGTCAGATTCTGTTCCTCGAAGCCATCCAATCATTTTGTGAGTACCTGATTTCCTGCTTTAAATACCTTTGTACCTAACGCTCAGTGGTGTCTTTTTCCTGCATTGAATTCTGTGTGGATGTCAATAATAAAGAACGGCTATATGGGCTTTGGGGCGGCATTCAAGCACTAGAGTAAAAAGACTTGAACACAGGAGAGAATGTGTGTGATAACATGTGTGGTTATTTATACACAGCAGAGAAAGGTTATGTTAAAAAAAATCAATATTTATTTTTAGAAAAACCAAAGTGGGTTCTGAGAGATTTATGGTTTTTGCATGTGTCCCTTAAACTATTTAAGAATCATTTTCATGAAGTATATATACTTTTTTTCTGTTTACAATTTTGACTATTAAAAATGAGAGATTTCTGTAATAATTTGAATACATAACAACAAATTGAAACTGGGCTGGTGAGATGGCTCAGCGGATAAAAGTGCTCACCGTGCAACCCCAACTTCTTGAGTTCCTGAGTTCAATTCCTGAAACCACCGCTGAGGTGAGAACTCCCAAGAATTGTCTTCACACACACACACACAGACACACATACACATAAACATACAGACACACACACACATAAACATACACACACATAAACACATAAACACACACACAGACACACACATAAACACACGCACACACGCATACACTAATCATAAATACATTTAATTCATTAAATCATCATCTTTTTATTTGCCTTTTTAAACTTTATTTTTAGTTTTTGAGACATGGACTCACCATGTAGCCCTGGCTGGCCTGGAACCTTGATTCACCTGCCTCTGCCTCCTGCATGTTGAGATTTAATGGGCCCACCGTCACGCCCAACATTATAACCTATTTTTTACTTCTGACTTACAAAACACCAGGCATAGTCTTAGAGAGTCCTTGAATCGTCTTTCATTGGAACAAAGGTGCTCTTTACGGTGAAGCGTACGTAGTATTATGTGGTGTTAAGAAAAATTTAAGTCATAAAACCTGCCCACCGGGCACAGCACAAGCCACGAACATTCTGGGTTGCTTATGGTTTGTTTTCTGATTGAATCTCGTGTCTCTGGAAGCCAGGCACCTTCTGACTAACATCAACAGGACACGTATGACCCACTGATGACTGGCACTTTAATGACGACTCTTCATAAAGCGTGACTTGGTCATACCAGCCTGTCCCTACTAAGAAAGGTCTTACACTGCTCCGAAGCATTTCGGGTTCCTGAGCGTTGGCTGTGAGTGACAGGCACACCTAGTCACTCGGGGTAACTGGCACCGTCTCTGAGGTGACTCTGCGTGAGCACATGCGACTGCAGCATTCCCCCTGGTCTTCCCTTCCGGAGCAAGTGTTGATGAGGTTTTAAATTTTAGTTTATAATTATGCGTACTTAGGCTGGGTGGGTTGGGGGGTACCTGCGAGTGTGCAGAGGCCTTTGGAGGAGAGTCACTTACAGGTAAGTACGTGAGCTGTTCAAGGTGGGTGCTGGAAACCACGCTCTGCCTTCTGCAAGAGCAGCAGGTGCTCTTAAGCCCCGAGCCACCTCTGCAGCCCACAAATGCAGGTTCCCTTCGTGGTTAAAACGAAGCTCTCCTGCTTCAGTTCTGAGTCTTTGTCCGTGTGTAGCTTCTGTTTCCGGGCTGCGTCACAATGCAATTTTAAAAGGATTACAGATGGAAATCCAGTTCAAATTAAGTAGTGTCACATTAGGATGACTCAGTTCATAAGACAGCCATGTTTGCTTGCATAGCCAAGGGCACCTGTGGAGGGTGCCACCAACTATGTCGTGGCCCAATGCCAGAGTCCTTAAAAGGTGAAAACCAATTGTCCTTAGCATATGTAGAAGGCAGTATTATTCTTTTGATCCTCAAATAAGCCTTCAATCAATTAGAGCACCCTTCAGATGGGAAACAAAGGTATTATCGAGATGTATAACAATTAAGAAGCAGTAATTAAGAAGTAGTTAAGCTTAGTCTGGCCCCAGTGCCGGAGATCTTAACCAGTGAACTCCCCTGTCTCATTGTCCTAAGGCTCTTTCCATTTATAATATTATAACTTTTCTTCCATTGTAACATAATGGTCATAACTGCAGCAGCTTGACTTCCTCATAAAGAAACACTGGACATTACCAAACTACGGAATTAGATGGCCTCCATTTTTTTTTATCATAATCTTTACAATAGCTTCCATAGGAACCCACACGCTCTCCACACTCAAATGGTGCATTTAGTATAAAAATCATACTCATCCTCAAAACTTAGGAAAATACAGAACCGAGAAGTCAGCGAATGAGAGTGTCGTAATCCCATCGCCTGCGGGGGGCCGTCATTACCAACGCGGCAAGTTTCTTTTTAAAAATTTTCCACGTATTTTTCATATGGTTGAGACTATAGTGGAAATATTTTTTGGTGTCTTTGTTTGCTTATGTAGCACATTGTAGTTGGGTCTGTAAGCTACAGGAATAAATCACGACAAATGCCGTAGCTTAAAATAGTAGAGATTTGTTCTCTCGGAGTTCTGAAGCCGACTAGTTGGCGACTTCAGCGAGGGTATGGGAGGGCTTCTGTGGGGAGCTATTACTAGTTGTCTTTTTGGCACCCTGATGGCTTCTCTGGAAAACTTAGACATTCTAAAATTAAAGAGCACTGATTTTCTATAGCCAGTGACGCACAAAGCATCGGCATCTTGTGTTGCTTTAATGAAGCTGTAACGAAGCGGCGATGGCCATGTGGTTCTCATCAGGGTCTTCATGCTCAGCTCTGCAAAATGGCGCCCCGTTTACTCCAGGTCACAGTGGGACTGGTTGATTCCTGACGTCTTAGTGTAGCTATTGTATAACTTTATGAAGTGGCTGGTGGGTCACCTGAGCTGGACATCTCTGTTTGTTCAGACTCTCCGTCTCTCAGTTCTGTGGATAACGCGAATGTGCAATGCTTCCCGCGGAGAAGGCATCTGCTGGGAAGAGAAAATAAGAATAGACGGGAGCGAGATGAAACACCAGCTCCGGCTGCCTTTTGTCTTCAGCAGGAGGCGGTCCCACCAACCTATGCGATTAAAAGTGCTCTGCAGAATGAAGAATTCAAAGCTTGGTTAGACAGTCATGCATGTCAGGACACTGCAGTCCAATTATCCTCCACCAGAAGTGGATTATAGGGGTTGGGGATTTAGCTCAGTGGTACAGCGCTTGTCTAGCAAGCTCAAGGCCCTGGGTTCGGTCCTCAGCTCCGGAGGAGGGGAAAAAAAAAAAAAAGAAAAAGACAGAAGCCTATAATCCACACCGGAAGTGGATTATAGACAGTAGAGTGGCCATCTCTCAGGCTGTGCCGTTCTCAGGTGACACTAACCTCACTGTGGTGCCCCGTGCTACCTTCGTTCAGTTTGCCGAGTACTGGGTGCCCCTTGAAGACAAGCAGCTCCCCCCTCCATTACAAACTAAACTCCCCAGAGTGAGACACTGTGATAGAATTTATACTCGAGGGTTGATCCATACTGTATACGTCAGAAGAATAGTGCACAGTATACAGTACATGGGAGAGTTGGGGGAAAAAATGTTACCATCTTTTAAATGCAGACCATAAGAATAGAAACAATAAATCGATGGTGTAAGAGTAGCATTGCTTGACAGAGAATGTAACCTGCAGAATTAGTGAACCTGCCCCTTCTGCTGATAATTTTTAAGCAAGTGTGTGTGTGTGTGCCCGTGTGTGTGCACGCGGGCACATATATGTGTGTGTGTGCACGTGTGTGCACGTGTGTGTGCGTGTGTTCATGTGCGCAAAATGTATAGACACCCAGAAGGTCAGAAAATAGCTCTGAGGAGTAGTTGTCTCCTATCTTTACATGGTTTCAGGAATTGAACGCAGGTTGCCAGGATTGTGCTGTAAGCACATTTATCCTCTAAGCCAGCTGGGTGCTAAGAGTTTTGACAGCAACACAATGTATCAACGAAGATACGTTATGTCTTTCAAGTCATAATTTGAAACTAAATCGTATTAAAGATTTTTCTATGTGTTTATGTGACAAAATCTTACAGTAGTAAGAAATTGGGTTTTTAAAGGAAATATATTGAAAGAGTCTTTGGGGTAATTTAAATAGTCAAAAAAGCAGGGACTTCTTTGGCATCGGCTGAAGGGTCATGTGCCAGAGACATCTTCTAGAATTTTGGGGGTTGGGTGGGATGCGAGGGTAACAGATCCAAAAGGGGGAGTCCCTTCCTTGGGAATGTGAGGTCTTTGCTAGCATCAATGTTGTCCTGTGCATATATGTTCAGTGTACAACCGACAGTGTAGAGGAAACCTCGGCGAGAGCCAGTTAATGCCTTTCCTCCGAAGACCGCCATCTACCACTGTCTACCGCCGTCTATCGTCGTCTACCGTAGTCTACCGTGCAGCAGGGTCTCTGAGGAGCTCTTTACCTGTTGAAACCCAAGTCCTAACCGTTCGCTAATATTTCTGTTCTGCTCCTCTGGCCTCCTCCGTGTGTGATGTTGATCCATTCGATAGAAAAGGGAGACTTATTAAACTTATCATTAACCTTTACTTTTGACGCGTAATCAGCCAGGATTTATGAGATGCTAAAGGGCCCGATGTCTGGGAAAGGGAACATCTTTGTATAAATGGGAATGTTTTGGTTGTATTGAGCTTGGGATAATGTAGCTATTTGTTTTCATTGTAGCAGTGTGCATCTGGTATGTTTTTATTTTCGAGTGGGTAATGACCTGATAAACAAATTAGATATATTATTCTAGTCCATTCTGGACTAGAGATCTCTCTCAATTTTTCTTACTAACCTTTCCAATCGGATCAGATGAAGTCAATGCAGAATATTACAATGCATAAACCCACTTTCCTCTCCATTCTATGCTAATTGGAGGAACTATTATCATAATTCAAAATCCTATTGTTAACTGACATTCTAGTTGAACCTATTAACTTTTGAAGAGAAAATATATTACCAAAGATTACTTAGGTCAGAACATGTAACAATTTATATGAAAAAACTACCAGTAAACATTTAGCAACTAATATGGGATTTTAAAAAGATTATTTTATTTTTAGTTATGCATATGTGTATGTGTGTGTGTGTGTGTGTGTGTGTGTGTGTGTGTTTTGTGTGTGTACATATGAGTATAGCTGCCCACAGAGGCCAGAGGTGGAAACCATCTAGGGCTGTAGTTGTAGGTGGGAGCAAATGACCATACATGACCGCTGAAGATCAAATCAATGCCCGCTGTAAGAGTAGAGAATATACTAACCACCAAGCCATCTCTCCAGCCCCCTTTCCATAAGATGAAATAAATTTTCAAGTTTTCTTCATCTTTCCTTAAAAAGAAATGACATTTCCTCTAAACTGAATAGTCTACCTTCCTTAGAAAGAAATGATTATACGCCAGTCGTGATGGCACATGCCTTTAATCCAAGCACTCAGGGGGTAGAGGCAGCCAGAGATCTGTGAGTTCAAAGACAGCTTGATTTACATAGTGTTTCAGGCCATCTAGGGCTGAAGAAGAGAGAAGGAAAAAAAAATACTTATAAGACGGAAGTGAAACAGATTACCAAGTATCTAATTTTCATTTATTTGTGGAAATACCTAGTTGGGTTTTCCCCAACTAGGGGAATGAAGCATGGGCGATTTTCAGCATTGGAAGACTTTCAATTACACTTAAAACAGCACACATTCATTCTGCGTTGCCAAGAACATAAGACGTCCAAATTCACCGACTGTCTTTCATCTTGCTTTTATCTTAGGCCTCCAAATCTTACCAAATCCTCTCTCACATCAATTAAATCAGATATTTTCTTTAAGCCCTCAATTGTACCATGCCGTCTGATGACTGAGATAAAGAATGATCACGCAGAGCTGTCATTCTGAGCACCCCTTTTCTGTCAGCCGTACCACGGCAAGCTAATTGTTACCCAAAATGCCTCCAACAAGCCTGCATTTGGAGCACTCGGGTGTCTGAGCTTGGAGCGATATTTTACAGTGTATCGAGCTTTTGGAAGATGGGGTCTGGCTGTTAGTGGTAGGTCCCAGGAGCCGGCCTTTGCTGGCTCCCTGACTCCAGCCTGCCTCTTTGCTTCCTAGTGTGCCATGTGAACAGTGTCTCGTGATCCCTGCCGTGCCTCTGGACTCCTCTGAAAGCCAGAGCCAAAGTCAAGCTGCTCCCGCAAGCTGTTCCTGTCAGGTACTTTGGTTACAATGACACAAACGCTGTTAGTACAGCACTCTGCTTTTAAATTTCTAGCCCGGTTTCCAAAACTTAAGTCATATGACGTAAGACCATTTGTTCCCATTCTTAGCAATCTTCCACGACTTCTCATTGATTTCAATTCTCAAGAGCTTTAATCTACGATTATTATCGTCCCTATGACTAATATTAATATGTCATACATACAACTTGCATTCTGTTGTTCTTGTCAGATGAATAGGACACCTGGTGGTTTTGTTTGTTTGCTAAAAGCCTATTATTACAGTCTCTATAGCTCTTCTTTTCATATTTATCTTACCCAACTATTTGAAAAACATTTTTGTTGTCCTATGACTTCATAATTGTTATTTTTGTGACCGTTTCCCCCCCCCCCCAGAAAAAAGGATGCTAAGAGAGAGGTTGTTTTTAAAGTATAAAATGTGTGAGTTAAAGGAGGCTTAAAGTCCAATGAAAAGAAGAAAGAAGGGTTGGGGATTTAGCTCAGTGGTAGAGCGCTTGCCTAGAAAGTGCAAGGTCCTGGGTTCGGTCCCCAGCTCCGACAAAAAGAAAAAAGAAAAAAAAAAGAAAGAAAAGAAGAAAGAAGCAAGATTTAGCAGTCAGCCTGACTCCTTCCTTCAGAGAGTTCCTCATGTTTATTACAGGGCGGTGGGTAAACGTGAGTCGGGTTGATCTTGACTCTCCTTGCTCTTTATACTCAAAGGACAGGAGGTTCTTAATTACCTGTCCCCTCACCTGCTCGCCATGGGCCTGCACCTTAGCTTTCATGTCACAGCTCAGCTACTGTCTTCACCGAACTTCCCTGTTTGCTGGGATAACAGTGGTTTCTCTTCTGAGAGCTGTGCTTCAAGGTTAAAGCTGATTATTACCTTCTTGTAAGCGTTCTGGTAAATGGCACCTAATACTCTGTACTCAAGTATTAGGAGGGAGAGCTACTAGGAAGAGGGGACAGAAGGCTGGCAGACAAAAATGTCCACACACACACCCCCTCCACTCTCCCACCATCGGTTTGCTGGAACAAGGTGACCTGAGAGACAGTGGCTGTATTAAAGTTAATGAGGGTAAACAAGCCCCTGGGTAAGACTGAGAGAACGCCCAAGTCAACAAGAGTCATAGCTGGAGGCATGCCAGGTCTGTGGGTTGCATACAAGATGTCCCCAGAGGGTCGCTGTCCAGCTCTTCTTTCCTATGAGTCTAATGGAACTCCTTAGAGAAGACAAGGTGAGCATTTCTCAGAATGGGGAGTCAGGACCTGTGCGCCATAGAGTTTGTTGAAAAATGTAACAGGAGAAGAGTTGTTTTAGCGATTAACATTACCCACCCCAGTGTTCTCCTATGAGACCTTCATCTCGGCCTTTTTGTTTCTTTACCACTTGGTTCCTTACACTCTTGAGGTCGTATAGAGCCTCTGAAAAGTCACACGTAACCACTTAAGGGAAACTACAGACTAAGGACCTTTGAATACTCACTGAATGATACAATGTATGCGGAGCAGTCAGGAAATGAACAGAATAGGTTGTCTAATGAGGGAGCTCTGAGTGAACTTTCCAGTTCTTTACTGGCTATCTCTGTGACCTTGACAAGGCAACTCTGTGAAATAGATTTCAATAAGGGAGCCTTTCTTGCCTGGGCATGGAGGCATATATTTTTAATCCCTTCAGAAGGCATTAGATGGCGACCAGATGGATCTGTACATGAGTCCTAGGCAAGCCTCAAAAACAAACAAACAAACAAACAAACAAACAAACAAACAAAACAGCAACAACAACAACACACACACACACACACACACACACACACACACACACAAACACATGTTCACTTATATTCAATAATGCCGTAGTTAGAATTGCTTAAAAGGCTGTTGTAGCCTTATTTCTCCTGATGTCTGCATGCAAACAGCACATGTTCAAATCCCAGTATCACAAACATAAAACAAAATAAACCCACTTGGTCTGTTTTCCTCTAAGATGACCCCTTAAATGAGCCTTAATGTCCAATACTCAGACTTGTATTCTTTATACTATTTTTTAAAAGTTATTGTCTTAGTTAGGGTTTTACTGCTGTGAATAGACACCACGACCAAGGCAAGTCTTATAAGGACAACAGTTAATTGGGGCTGGCTTACAGGTACAGAGATTCAGTCCATTATCATCAAGGCAGGAACATGGGAGTATCCAGGCAGGCATGGTGCACGAGAAGCTGAGCGCTCTACACGTTCTTCTGAAGGCTGCTAGCAGAGTATTGGCTTCCAGGCCTCTAGGGTGATGGTCTTAAGCCCACGCTCACAGTGCCACACCCACTCCAACAAGGCTACACCTTCTAATTGTGCCACTCCCTGGGCCAAACATGTACAAACCATCACAGTTATCATCCCAAAGAACAGATGAAGGTAAGAAATTAGAGTGAAAGTGTGTCAAACCACATTGAAAGATACAGCAAAGCTCAGTTTAGGCAACCTTAGCTGTAGTAGCCGTTCTTGCCAATCTATTGCTGCACACCTCCTTTTGGCTGAACACAACCCGGAAGGAGGAACCCTGAGGTCGAGGCACACAGGACAACCTTCCAGAACAGAGGGAGTGTGGGAGAGCAGTGAGTAGTTTCTGACATGTATGTGCATTCTAATCAGCCCAGGCTGCTAGCAAGGCACAAAAGCGCTTTAAAGTGGCTTAAACAACACAGGTTTATTTCCCATAATTCTACAGACCCGGAAGCGCAAGATCAGGTTTCAGCCATAGTGGAAGCCCGGCAATGAACCTCTTGCTGGTTTAAAGGGCTTATCTTCTTCTTATACCTTTTCCTCGCCAAAAACATAATCCTTATGGTATCCCTGATTATAAGAGTGCTAATCCCAGAGGCTAGGGGCACAGCTCAGCAGTTAAGAGCCCTTACTGTTCTTACAAATTCAACTCCTAACACCCACATGACAATGCACAATTCTAGTTCCAGGAGACCAGACTCCCTCTTTTGGCTGCCACTGGAACTGCACACATGTGGTGAACAGGCAAATAATTAAAATAAAAAAGATGGATGGATGGATGGATGGATGGATAGATAGATAGATAGATAGATAGATAGATAGATAGATACATACATACATACATACATACATACATAGATCAAGCAAGCAAACTACCCATCCACATAAAATTAATATTAAGGGCAAAAGGAGGGGTGGAGGGTTGGGGATTTAGCTCAGTGGTAGAGCGCTTGCCTAGCAAGCGCAAGGCCTTGGGTTCGGTCCCCAGCTCCGAAAAAAAGAAAAAAAAAGGAGGGGTGGACTAAGTCCCATGTGTGAAGTTTCAAACCTTCATGACCAAATTACCTTCCAAATTCTTTACCTCCATGGGCCATCATATTATGGGATAGGCGTTAAAATATGAAAGTGCAGAGGGAGGGGATACAAATACAGTCCAAATACAAACACATAGCAATACATAAGACTGTCAGGAAAAGAAAAAGAACAGTTTATGGGTAAGCTAACTCCACAATCTTACAAGGATAATGCCATAAAATTATAAATTTTTTAAGTATTAAGTATACCTCATAGAACTCTATGTAAGCTGATTCCAAAATGCAAAAACTAATATGCAATTGCAACTTGATTTTGAAGAACAAAGAATGAGGTATTTAAGGCTTATTATAGACCTATATTAATTGGGACATTACTATAGGGACAAAACAGGAAGTCCCCAGATCCCTGATAACTGAGGTCACATTATTCATAAGTGAATGAGTTAAAGATGGACTTTAATTAATGGTGCAGGGGAAAAAACAGTTTCTCCATATGGAGATGAAGAATATTGACACTTTACCATCATAGAATACAAAAGTCAATTTCATGTGAACCAAAGACCTCACTGTGTAGGAAAATGAAAACGTTCTGAAGCAAATGCAACAGTGTCTTCGTTATGTAGGCACCAGGGTAAAACTTTAACAATGTGCAGAATGTATCGTGTTGTAAATGTGTCCATGGGAATAGCCACTAACTGCTGTTGGGAGGCAACAACTCCAGGAGGTAAGGCCTTAAGGAAGGCCACTGGGTCAGGGGAGGAGCCTTTAAGGGGACATCGGAACTCTGGGCTCTCTCTTTACTCTGATTCAAATGTAACCCAAAGTATAGACAATGATGTTCTCTCTGTCCCTCTTTAAACAATGTGGACACATTTAATGCCTTATTTGCATATTCCACAGTGAAATTATGAAATGGCATGAAAACAATACTTTTGCCCTTTATTAAAATTGGTTTATATGAGATAAACCACTAGCTCATTCATATACATGCACTGTATTTTTGAAATTTATAAAGGAAAACAAGCATTCAATTTACATGTATAATACATATATATTATCCATCTATAACGCCCCAAAACTTCCTTTAGCACTAAATTTAGTGGAAATATACAGCCCCCTTAGTCATTCTCAGGCAGAGCCGATGATGCCCCTAAGGAACATTTGACAATGTCGGTTTATCTTTTAATTTGTTAGGGTAGAGGAGAAAATGTTTAACTAGTATGAAAGACTTCTGACCTGCTTAAAACACCACAAAGACCAATGCTGCAAAGTCTCAGAGACTGATGGTGTAACTCAGAAATCAAGTTTGACAGGGCCAGAATGTGAACTGTGAAAAAGGTGTCTCTATATGACCACAGAAAGGCATGATATTGGACATCATAATCACAGAGCAACCAGGAAAACAAAACCAAGCCCAGCTCAACAACTTCGAAAGCACAGAAAAGTCCTTTTCAACGGAGATGATCACAAGCCAAGCCATCCAAGTCATCAGTACCGTGAAATCTCTTCTCAAGGTGGGGAAGCCCTTCTCTCTCGGGGACTACAGTACGTGTTAATAGCTTTGAAGGACTTAATAGACAGTTTCGTATGTAAAGGTTAGAGAGAAAGTATGTACACATTCAAATGTGCATTGATACGTGTGTGTCTATACAAACATATTCAGGTTCTGTATATAGATAAGTTACTGAGACTAATGCAGGTAATGGCTTACCTGGTAAACATCGCTTCCTTAATATTGTTTCCCTGCAATGCTATCTACCTCTGGAAACCCCTTTCTCATTTCTGTCCACTGAAGCTCTAAGGCTGCCATGTTTTCTGGCCAGACCACACTACCTGTTCAGGTAGGCAGGTTTCTCTAGTGACAATGATACTACTGTCCCCCCAAGGCTTCGAGAGCTGTGTTGGTCTCTCCTTTGATCTCTTTCTGGAGTCTTAGACAAGCCCTTCCAGAATTCCACCTCATATGGCTGATCCTCTGGCACAGCTATAAAACATCACAGCAGGGTTAGGAATCAAAATAAGCAGAACATGACAGTTACTGCCCAGGCCTAGACACAGCCGAAGATCCCAGTGATCTCATTCCTGGGCATTAGTTAGCTAGCCAGGACTGGCTCCTTTGGAAACAGTCCATCCATGCCCTGGGCTCAGTACTGTTGACAGTGGCACGGAGACAAGAACAGGCTCTTGCCTATTGTAAGAGTTGCCAGTTTGCATTCTCGGCATGATTGATCATAGCATTTAGGTGCTTCACAGGTCAGAGTCTCGAAAAGTCGGCACAGATGGCCTCTCTTCCAAAAGGTTTACTTTTGCTATTTTAAATTATGAGTATGTGTGCATGTGAGAGTGTGTGTGTGTGTGTGTGTGTGTGTGTGTGTGTGTGTGTGTGTGTGTGCAGGTGCCCTTGGCAATCAAGAGGCATCAGATGCCCCTGGAACTGGAGTTGCAGGCTGTAGAGAGGCATTTGATATGAACGAAAGGACTCAAGTCTACCGGAAGAATGAGTGCTCTCTCCTCCTGCTTGGGGTTTGTGTTTTTTGCTGCTGTTGGCCAACTTGACACAAGTTAGAGTTACCTGGGAATAGGAACTGTCATTGAGAAAATGCCTATATCACTTGCCTGTAGGAAAGTCTGTGGGGGCATTTCCTTAGTTAGGGATTGATGTGGGAGGACCCAGTCTGGTATGGGCAATGCTACCCCTGGGCAGGTGGTCCTTGGTTATATAAGAAAGCAGACTGACCAAAAACAAAAACAAAAATGCCTCTGTTTTTTGTTTGGTTTTTCTGTTTGTTTGTTTTTAAGGAAGAGGGTGTTTAAATACTGTTGGTATTCATTCTTATGGTTGCTTTGAACACTCTTGCCTCTCCCTGGAGTCTTTTACTTTTTCTTCTTTTTCTTTTACTTTCTCTTAAGTCTCAGCACCCATGTGCATATGCTTCCAACATCATATGGCTTGTCCTCTCACCCAGAAATGAGACCACTGCTGACGCATCGCAAGGGTGTGAGTCAGGCTGTCATGTTGACAAATGGTCCTGTTGCCTGCGGGGTCTCCACAGAAAGCTCAGAATGCCAGCCCTAGAGAGAGCAGCAAAGGCTCTGCTTGTGACCTGGGGGTCCCTGGTGTGTGTGACAAGGTCACAGGTTGATTTGGAACACTGGGGTTTTGTCTTCTTCTGTGTGTCCTCCTCTGTCTTCTGTCCTCTTCTGTAAAGGCAATTAATTAGACCCAAGAAGGATCATACATTTATATAAAGGTTTGATTTATACAATAGAAAGAAAGAAAGCAGGCTGAGCAAGCCGGTAAGCAGTGTTCCTTCGTGGCCTCTGCTTCGGTTCCTGCTTCCAGGTTCCTGTCCTGAGTCCCTGCCCTGACTGCCCTTCATGACAGACTACAGCTGTGAACTGATACACACATTCTTCCCTCCTGGAGTAGCTGCTGTCCACAACTCCATGACAACAGAAAAGAAGCTGAAATGCACTCTTCTAACCACTGAACGATCTCTCCAGCCCCATGGAAACTCCCTCTTGCCTCTTCTCCAGCCCCGTCACCTTTGCTTTATCCCATGCACACCGAGGTTCATTATTAACAGTCAAAATTAGTATGAATTCCTGCCCAT
The DNA here is from genome assembly GCF_021556685.1 of Rattus norvegicus. Taxonomy (NCBI): domain Eukaryota; kingdom Metazoa; phylum Chordata; class Mammalia; order Rodentia; family Muridae; genus Rattus; species Rattus norvegicus. The sequence continues at coordinate 118,588,880 of NC_141542.1, forward strand.
ATATTTTTCCTCTTGCTTCTTCCCTGAATCTATATCAGGAATGACGTTGTTTTATTAGATGGCCATCTCTTAGTCATCCTTCGAGACATACCTCTCCACACTTTCTCCTGGGAACCTGTCTTTATGTATCCTCACACCTGGGGCAGGAATATCTTCTCTGATCGGGGGCGTGCTGTACTGATCTCTGAAACGCGCCATATTGAACTGTACTGCGATTGTTTTCCCCTTCTGTGACTTGATCACCCTAAAGGTAGACTAGTGTTAACCTCTGTCTAGTCATGTGCCTGCTACAAGATTACCACAGTATAAGTCTTCAGTAAAAAATGGATGAATATCATGTCAGTGTTTCCATTCAGTTCTCTTAACAGCCCTGGAAGCCAGAGTTACTTGCCATGTCTCTGATGGTAATACAGGTATAAGGTAAGATACAGAAGTAAACAGAAGAATGAGAGTAAATTAAACTCGGGTTTTAGACAGCCAAGTATGAAAACTGAGAATGGAGATACAATTTTAATAAATGCCCCCACCAAAGTTCACATGTTGAAGGCCATTGCAGGATATTTGATCACACCGTGAACCCTGAGATTGTGTTCTTTGCTGGAAAAACCTGTTTCTAGTTGTGATGTGGCGTGGCCCTGCCACACGCCTTTAATCCTAGAGCTTTCTGCTTATTGTGAGCAGGATTAAATAAAGTCAACCTCAGATCAAGAGGCAGAGCACTCAACCAGTTGACAGGAAGTGAACATAGGATTATTAAGAAAAAGAATGATAGAGTAAGAGGGAGTCATGAGGACTGACAGGGAGGTGCGCAGGAGGTAGAAGGGAGGGACATTCAGTTTGAGGGGATTTTGGAGACAGAGTAGAGGAAAGCATCTTTTGGGATGTTGGCTGAAGAATAAGGTCAGCTCGCTGCTTTCTCTGCCTCTATGAGATAGCAGGCCTTCATCCCAGCTTCTGTCTCTTGAGTCTTTATCGGTAAAATCAAACATTTGAAGTTTTGTTAAAAAATGAGAGGCATTCCCAGTGTAAAGGATTGTGAGGTGGGGCATAATGAGGGGAGTTTGAGCACAGTAGGGTACTCACAGCTGGATTAATACCATTATCACAGAGTAAGTCATGTGATTTTGCTGTTAAGACAGGTTCAAAGGCTAAGGGAACATTGTGGAAGTAGAGCAACATGTGCATGTGGGGATTCGAGAGCAAGAAGTATACACAGGACAGTGGGTGGAAAACTGCTGTGAGAAAAATATCTAGTAGGCAGAATTCTAGCTCAACCAACCTAACAGGACTCTTGCTGAAGGCAGGACAGAATGCTCAGCATCACTTGGGAACACACGCACACACACACACACACACACACACACACACCCATATACACACATACATACACATATACACACATACACACATATACACACATACATACACACATATATACACACACACACAGGCATACATACACATACACACCCATATACACACATACATACACATATACACACATACACACATATACTCATACCACACACCACACGCATACACATACATACACACATATACACATACTGTACACCACACACATACACACACATACCCCACACCACACACATACACACACATACACACACATATACACACACACCCATACACACACATGCACATATACACATACACACCCATATACACACATACATACACATATACACACATACACACATATACACACATACATACACACACATATACACACACACAGACACACATACACATACACACCCATATACACACATACATACACATATACACACACATACACACATATACACACATATACTTATACCACACACCACACACATACACATACATACACACATATACATACACACATATACACACACATATACAATACTATACACTGCACAATACACACACACCCCACACCACACACATACATATACACATACCACACACACATATACATACACATACACACATAAACACACATATACACAGAAACACACACATACACACACACTCACACACATATACAATACTATACACTGCACAATACACACACACCCCACACCACACACATACATATACACACACATATACATATACCACATACCACACACACATATACATACACATACACACATAAACACACATATACACAGAGACACACACATACACACATACACACACACACACACATGCACACACAAAAAGGTGAGCAAAGTGCAGGGAAAATAAAGACTTAGACTCTATCCTCAGAGAAATCTATTAAGCGCAGAAGGAAACAGCTGATGGAAAGACGATGAGTAAGACAGAAACGTAGACATTTCAAAGCATCTGTGACCCCAGAGAGGAGCTGGTTTGAGGAGGTAGATCAGTAGGATGTGATGAGGATCCCGTCCCTGTCACATAAGCAATCAAGAAGAAATATTTTGCATTCTTTAATTAATTATATATGTGTACATTTGCATAGAGGGATGTGCCCGTGGATACAGGTGCTGGTAGAGCTCGTAGGTATCAGATCTCCTGGGAAGTGGAGCTGCAGGCCTTTGTGAGCCGCCTGACAGGGGTGCTGGGAACTGAACTGGGGTCCTCTGCAAGAGCAGTAAGTGTTCTGATCTGCTGAGTGATTTCTCTTCAGCCCTCCAAAAGGTCTTATGAAGAAGAAACTGCCAGCTACCTTTTGGGCACACTTCCTATACAATGATTTATATTTTTGTAATATAATTCTAACTACATACAGTATATATGACTATACTATATTTTCTATATTGTATGGTTATGTCATTATCATGATCATATTTTTTTTTTGGTTCAGAAGCAAGCACTTTGAAAATGCTGCTTTCTAATGATAAATATGGCAGGAGAAAAATAACATACTTGAATAATAAAATTCCAGTGATGTGGCCAGTTATATGGTGGAGCAGGGTGGTACACATTTGGGAGGCCAGCACACATGGTGGCCAGTGCTTTGGGGGCAGAGGCAGAAACATCAGGAGTTCAATGCCAACTTGAGCTACAGGAGTCTCTGTCTCAAAAAAGACACAGACTTTAAAAAACTTTAAAGAATACATATTTATAAAATCTCCTTTAATAGGCAGTAGCATGAGGGTGGCTCAGTGTTCAGTCGTTTGCCCTCAGACGGCTCTCCAATGCCTCGTTGGCAGGTAGGGTTGAGACCTGGGAAAAGTCTCAAATGAAAGCAAAGGGCAAGGATTCTTGTAACGAACAATCATGTCTTCGCAAGTTGCAAATGTGCATTGTGCTTGCAGGAAGTGGTTAAAGAGTAATGACATTCTACAGTTATGAAGATAATCAGGATATCACGAATCCATGCACTAAAAAAGTTGCTTCATAATGTGCAGTGCTTTTCAACCGCTGGTCGATTGAAATGAATAATATAGGGTCCAAAAGGAGATGGAGTGACGAACGCAGAGAAGGCTGAATCAGACGGGGAGGCAGAATTCCTATGGAATCTTGGTTTTATAGGGAACATTCCACACAAATTAGCTGTGTGCGTTTTACTTTGGAAGCAATGAGCGACCGCAGGTGATGATACTTTTCTATAAGCTTTCAGATGTTTTGATCAAGTTAGGGAAACTCCTACAGAGTGCTTTATTATTATAGTGGAGGGCAATTGGTTGCCACTGTCCACAGACTAGAATCTCACTATCCGTATTCACTAATAACATCTTCCCGCTTGAGTTCTATACTTGTTATTTCTCATTGGTTTCTTCATATCACAGATGAAATTATATTTTGGGGAAGCACCCCCCCCCCATTTCCCTCTATCCTTTCTTTAAGGGTCTCCCTGTTTTAAGCACTCGAGGTTGTGATTAAATACCGCTTTTGTAGTTGTTTGGAGCCCATTTGCTCTTTCGAACTCCAACCAACCTTTTCTCCTCCGCAGAGGAAATCAGCGACCCCCTCCGGAGTAGGATGATGCAGGGCTGAGTGTTTATCTCCTGGGCCTGCGGGTATTTTCGATGGATTCCAGTTAAGTGCTTAACAATGTCAGGCCCCAAACCAGGTTACTGTATTCTCACTCATTTTCTCAATTCTGACAATACTTTGGGAAACACTCATCAATGATACTGCAGACCGGAAAATTAAGGCAAGAGTCTGATGGCCCCTGGAGACCATCAGACAGGCTCCGGGAGGCAGCCCTGTTCCTTTCCGGTTGCCGCGGGCTCAGCTCAGTGCTGAATGAATCTGGTTTCTGCGGGGGAAGAAAGGGCCACTCCAGGCCCGGGATCGGCTAGCCCAGGGCAGGCATGGGCAGTACTGTGGCCACCCGCAATAAACCCTGTGGAGGCGAGGGGAGCCCCGGCCCAGCAGTGGAGAAAGAGCACTGAGCACGCGTGGACCAGGCCAGGGAGACGCTCCGCCCATCGCCGCTCCACTCTGTGGCTGCTCTAGGACGCCGGAGGGTCTCCTGTCTCCGCTCTCGCTGGTTAGGGCTGGGCCTGCCTCGGTGGGCGGAGCCTGGCCTGGGTCAGCGAGGCTGTCTTGGTCCTGGGCCCTGATGTGGTGGAGCATGACACCCAGTCTTGAGATCTTGTCCCTGTACTGGTTACCCCTGCTAAGTGTTGACTTCTTTAAAAAAAAAAAAAAAAAAAAACCAACTCAGAGAACTGGATCAGTTGAGTCCCTAAAATTCTACCTTTTGCTGCATGGGAAAAAACCAAACCAAAACACACACTACCTCTTATTGTTTCAACTGATTTCTTGTGTGCCTTGATTAGGGCTCGGATTCTCACTGTAAGCCACCTTCATATAGAGATCTGAAAACTGCTCCTAACCACAGTTTCCTAAGTTGTGGGTAGAGTGTGGGACTGGGGCTTCCTTTTTACCTCTATAGAAAACCGACAGGCTTTGGGGGAGGTAAACATGAGCTCTATTGCCTGCCCGGCAGCTTGCTCAGATAATTCAGAGCTTTATAATTGCATGGCTGCGGAAAAGACCGGGTGTGGGGTCAGAATTACAAACGTTAAAGTCAGTGTTATTGAAGCTGTAGGGTCACTACCTGTGCCTCAAGTATGGTCCAGTCACTTGTCCTTAATACGCTAATTAAAAGAGCCAAATTTAAAGTGGAAGGCAGAAAAAAGATGTATTCAATGTGGCCACATTGGGAAGAGGGAGAGATCCAGGGAGCTTACCAAGTTCACCTTTGGGGTCCTAAAGTATACAATCTAAGTTTGATGAGCAGATCAAGAACATATATATATATATATTTTTCTTGAGCTTCAGTTCTATCCTATATGGTGGTGGGACAAATTGTTAGAACTGTAAAATCAGGTTTCCCCTCTGGCTAGTGCCTTCCCCTTATTCCAACATGAGATTCCTGGGGGAAAGCCTCTTTTATGTGTATAGACAGTCTATTACCTGAGCAGTCTGATAAGCTGAAAGATTCGATTATTTTTTCAGAATACCATCTTAGGGTTTTATCGCTGCCGAAGAGACACCAGGACCACAGCAACTCTTATAAAGGAGAACATTTAATTGGGGCTGGCTTACGGTTCAGAGGTTCAGTCCATTATTGTGGTATCAGGAAACAGGGATAGCACATAGGTAGAAATGGATCTGGAAAAGGAACAAGAGCTCAACATCTGAACCCACAAGCAGAGACACTGGGCCTGGCTTGAGCATTTGAAACCTCAAAACCCACCCCCAGTGACATACTTCCTTCGATAAGGCCACGCCCCCTAAGAGTGTCATGAGCCTATTGGAGGAGATTTTTCCCTCAAACCATCGCAAACAACTTCATTTCTGCTGGCCGGTTGTAGGGCTTGAACACACGTCTGACCTGTTAGAAAGTTGAGTTTACTCTACCTTAAAGTAAATGAAAAGGACGAGGGAAAATGATGGGTTATGTTCATTTCAATAGAAGAACCTTTAGTGGCTAGGTGTATTGGGGTGACGTGCAACGATTCTTACCCTGTAGCGAGACGTTTCTACATCATGAAGATTTAGAGGATTATATCAAGATGGTAAAACACGAGTCCTTCAAAAGCTCATTCTAAAGCCTATTGTCTGCTCTCTAGGTCTTTAAAGAGAAGCTTCATTTCGCTCATAAATACCAATACCAAAGTTAAATACTTCTTTGTGTTTAGGTAGATATAGGTAGAAATGATCTTGGGTAAGTTAGCAGAGAGGCAGGGGTGACTTAAATAAACAAAAGGAAACCAATTATGATGTTCCTGACTGGCTGGCAACCCCCAAAGAATTCAGATTAGTTGGAAAACCTTAGAGCTGATTCAGAATATTTCTTATTAATGAGCTTATTATATTTCCCATTTTAAGGATCTGCCGTGGTGTCTTTCATTCTTCTTAGTTATTCCCTGTAATACCTTTCTCATTTCATTGCTGTGCACATAATGACGTCTTTAGTATCTCCGAGAGACTTTCTAGGGCTGGAATACGCAATGACTCGAGTCTCACTCCAGCAGCTTGAAAGAGTGATAATGAGGTATTCTCCATTTTACATTTATGCTTCCCTTCCAGGCCCGTAATTTCATTTAAAAATTGATATTTTTCTTTCAGATGTTCTGTTCAGTAATGAGATGCAAAGCAATGATTGTCCCCCTAGGAACAACTTTTTAAGTTTTCTGAGAACCATGATAAGGGCGGTGCAGCCCATTCACAACCTGTCACTCAGGACTTTCAACAGGTGTGTGAGAGCTGCCTGGCAGGGGAAATTCAGGATTATAATTTGTAGATGAAAACCTATAAGGGGCACCGAGCCGATCACAATTGAGTGGGCAGCAAATAGAATTACAAGACAAAGGTGAAGATCCGCTTGCCTGACAGTGGTTATCAGGAACATTCAACCTTGGCTCAACTTTGTCGGAAAAGTTGCCTGGAACAGCAGGAAAAAGGGTGTGAAGGATGAGAATCGGGAGATGAATAAAATGCCAACAGAAACAAGAACAACAGCAAATAGTTATGGGTCGTTTAGTACATGCTCCGTAATAAACGTTTTAGGTTATCCCTTTAGTCCTCACAACAGGTAGGAGGTCAGTGCTGATATTAACCTCACTTTTAAAGTGTGAATATTAGATGATTGTCAAACTTAGGTTTGTCCGACTTGTAGAGCTGCAGACTTTACTATCTGCCATCCTATTTTCTACTTGTAAGTAGTTTTTTTTTTTTTGTTTTTGTTTTTGTTTTTTTTTTTTCTTAGCTGCACGGTGAGGCACAACTGTAATCCTGGTACCTGGAAGGGTAAAGTAAGAAGGTCATGAGTTTGAAACCAGCCCAGGCTATTTTTTCAAAAAGCCCAACCAGCCTGTTTTTATTTGTTTGTTTGTTTTAATAGATTCTGGTTGTTTTTATGCAAAACCACTTCTACTCCTCTGAATCATAGAGGAATCGATTTCTAATTGGCAAGGAAGCTTAGGAGTGGTTATAACTGGGTCCTTATCCTGGATCACCCTGTTTCAAATAACAGTGCTTACACCAACAAAGCTGTGTGACCCTGCAAGTCGCCCGTTTGAACTCTCTCTGTCTCTTTAAAAATATATCTGTAAATAGGGCGAATAGAAGTGTCTAGCCCACAGGGTTTTTCTGAGGCTTAAATGAGACTGGTATGTGCATGTGTGTGTGCATTCATGCTAACCAGTGTTCTCCAGAGAAGCAGAACTAATTGATGGGAATATATATTACAAAGGTGATTTCTTAGGTTGGATTTTACAACACAAGCTGGGTAGTCCAATAATGACTGCCTGTGCACTAGAGAGACGGAAAATCCAGGCGTAGCTGTGTCGATGCATTCGATCTGGGGCTGAAGGCCTAGAGGGTTATTGGAGAGCAGCTGGTCTTCTGTTCCTGTTGAAAGGCCAAAGAAGCTGCATTCCGGCATCCTGGGCAGGTTCGGGTAAAACAAAGTATCAGTGTAGAAACACGCACAGCAGAGGTCGGTGGACAAAAGGAATGATAGCTCTCCCCTAAGACTTCCTCACATCTGGGTTACTCTGGGAGTTCCTGCCCATTCTAGGAGACCATCTACTCTTCCGCTAATCCTCCTCAGAGACCCACCCAGGGGGCATGTCTCTCTCTTTTTTTTTTTTTTTTTTTTTGGTTCTTTTTTTTTTTCCGGAGCTGGGGACTGAACTCAGGGCCTTGCGCTTCCTAGGCAAGCGCTCTACCACTGAGCTAAATCCCCAACCCCGGGGGCATGTCTCTTAGGTGATCATAGATATGGTCAGGTTGACGACCAGGATTAGCCACCACAATGAGTGAAAGCACCGGCATGTATCTGAGTATAGTAGGGGATTGTATACATTACGTATTTTTATTAGGATTTAACAGCACGCACGATAGCGTCCTCTAACCAGGGATGGTGCTGCCCAGTTGGAGAGACGGAGACAGGATAATGTAAGCTCCAGCTTAGCTAACAGCACCCAGTTTCAAACGAAATAAAACCGACAAACAAACCAACCAACCAGAGGAGAGCAGGGACCCTGCTGCCTTTCACCGTAGGACAAGGAAGGGAAGCACACATCTGTAGTCCCCTTTAGACCTCATGAGAAAGTTGTTATTGCTGGGACCAACCTACTCCACAGACACAATGGAGGAAAGACTTATGTGGCTCAGCCAAACAGGCTCATGTAAGTCCATCGTGGCAGGAAAGGGGTGGAGCGATTCATCCACCATGGTGTGGCCTTGGCTGTTCACAGGGCCCAGGCCCAGAGTGCCTAGGAAGCAGGCTGCAATCCTCAAAGGTCCCCACACCTAGTAACCTGTTTTCGACAGCTAGATCCTACCTCCTAAAGGTCGCACAGCCTCCCAGTACAGCACCTACAGTCACCTTACAAGCTTCCAAAGCATGAGCCTAGGGGGACAAATCACATTCAAATCACCACATGCTCCAGGGCTGGGAAGGAAGAAATGAAATAAAAGATTACTCTGCTTTTGCTCTTTTGATGGTACATTTCTGCTGCTATAATAAAACACCACGACCTAGACAACCTAGGGAAGAAGAGATTTTAGACAACTTAGGGAAGGAGAGATTTACTCTGATTTATGGTACTGGAGAGAATCTGAGAGAATCCGTGATGCTGGTGAAGTTGTTGGGGCAGGTAACGAGAGCGGGAAGCCGCCGGCTCACATCTTCAACCTCCAACCTCCAACACAGAGCAAGAGAGTGAGCTGGAACTGAGACAAGCCCGTTCCCCAAGGCCAGAGTTCCTCCAGCCAGATCCAGCTCCCTCCAGAAATGGCACCAACAACAGGGACCCGAGTGTTCAAATGTTCAAATACTTGATCCTATGGGAGACATATCTCATTCAAACCGCCACAAAGACCAAACGCAAGCCACCATGGCTACTGTGTATTTTTTAAAATCAACAGTGATGGACTAAGTCCATACTAAAGACCGACTAAAGTTCTAAATTTAGACACAGATAATGATCACCGAGTAGCAAAATCCGAAGGACTTCCTGCCAGGAAACCGACCTGTTAAGAATGCCTGGGCTTCTCCCTTATCAATCAGAGCTCGCTTTTTTACTGCTTCTGAGGTAATAAAGACAGTCATCATTTCTACATTGTGGTTTGACTGGTTGATGAACAAGCGTTCAGTTAATAAACAGATACATACACATGGGTGTGATTGGGTAACTTATTTTTTTTGAGAGATTAAAACAGAGAGGATCTGTGCTTTAAAATAATAACCATGAGACCGATAATAATTGTTATGCCTATATGTCTGTCTGTGGGTTTGTGTATGTGGCTTCAGCCAGACCTTCCTGGAGCTGGAATTACAGATGGTTGTGAGCCACCGGGCATGGGTGCTGGGAATGGAAATGCTCCTAACTGCTGATTCTGCTGTCTAACCCTAGGAAGGCTTTCATTTAATGGATTCTTTGTACCCCCTTTTGGATTCAAACACTACCACCACCACCACCATTGCCACCACCACTAACCACAAATAAACAAACAAAACCATCCAAATCTACATTTAAAATAAACAGCCAATGTTTAGGGCTGTGGCAGCAGCTTAGCCAAGGGGCTCTGACTGAGTTCAATTTCCAGCACTGCAAAACAAAATAAAAATGGACACTTCCTGAATTCTCTTATCACTGTAAGCTCTTCATATACGTTAGTGAACAAATTATCAAGGGCGCCCTTTGAAGCCCTTTGAATTATTCTCCTCCGTCCATAGAGGAAGACCCTGAAGTGTGCGGGCCCTTTTACCTGGTGGAGATCACTTAAACAGCTGGGTTACAGTTTAACCGGAGAGGTCTGGCTGGCTGCAGGGCCATGGCCTTGATGCTTAAACCTTCCCCATAAAGCTGTCTGTCTCACGAGAGAACCTACCATATCTAATTTACTGTACAATTTTAAGACACATGGACTCCATGAAATTCAAAGAGAAACCCCATGATATGCTTCTATAAGTGTTTTTATTGTAGTTAATGCACAAATATCACAAAACATAACATATAGGCAATCTTTTAAGAAAAAAGATAATTGTAGATAGGCTCTGTGATTTGAAATGGAATACACCAGACAACCTGTCCCCCCACTGTCCCCCATACGACCCATCCCTCTTAGTAATTCAGAGGCAGTCCTCCTCTATCTCCTTGGAAGAGCAATCTGCGTTAGTGATTAGTGCACAACCTCCCAGGAATTTCTCCTCCACAAACGCTGCTGTGCTCTTCCGAGACGTACAGCCGATACTCCCTTGGTTTGAAGTCCCTCTCTTGCATTTTTGTCAAATTAGAGTGGATAAGAGAGCAACAGCAGTGGATTGTAAAAGTTCGATATTTCCTCTACCAAGTGGAGGAACTGAGTAGATAGAGAATCTAATCTTTACAGTTACATGAGGCGAAACAGAGAGAGAATGAGAAAAAATAAACGCAGAAACAAGGACAAAAGGAAGGGAAAGAAGATGCTTGAATCCGGGCTGCGGTCCAGACCCTGGTACAGTTATTACAATGTTTCCAATCTCCTTGCCGCCCTTCCCATACTCGATACTCGACAGTCCTTCCCAGTATCCTACAGCTTTTCAACCTCATTGCCTTGTTTACCTAAGGATGCCCGAGATGTGTTTCTGACATTGACCACCAGAGAATTCCCTACATGCCCTTTTAAAACTGGTCACATTAAAAGTCCCTTTCATATGTGTCTTAGAAATGATATGACTTTTCAGTGAGAAATCGCTCTGCATAGTAGAGCCAAGGAAAAACTCTAATGGCGCTTGCCTGGCTGGGGCTAATGACCAAGGAAGAACTGGCCTTGAACGACAGATTCGCTTAGGTTTCACTATACTTTCACCCTTAAATCTCTTTTAGGTCCTTGGCTACACTTTGAACAATTTAAACAGAGATGGGGGAGGCCGCAAGTCTGGCCACCTGGGCAGATAGGAAGAGATTTACCCAGTAAAGATACTGTCAGAATTGTTTAAGTACACCAGTGTTGTTCTTTTGAGGAGTTGCGACCCAGGGTCATGTTGCCCACCTGGCAAGACGCTGTCTTTCATGATAAGAGCACAAAGAACTCAATGGTAGGCCAGGGCTTAGTGGTGGTGATGGCCCTGTGTTGCCCCCTTGAGTGGCCTGTTAGAGGCATGTTCTTTGGGATGGGCAGTTTAATGGCTGGGGAATCCTCATGAATAAACTTTTAGGTCCTAACATTGTAAACATCATCTGTCTCTAAAAGATCACCTTATCTTCGGGGTAAGGAGCTGTGCTCCCTTAGCTAAATTATATTTCCCTTGATTTGATGTCTCCTAAGCAAATCTATTAGTAAATCCTCTGTATTGGTCTCAGTTTCTTCTACATTATGTGTTCTACAATTACTCTTTTATTGTCACAGTATATTGGGCAGAATTCCAGTACAGCCTCCAAGATGCCATCCCGTTGATGCAAACATAAAACTACCTGCATAAAATGGAGTGTAGAGACTAGAAACGGATAAAATGACTGATTCAAAGGAAGAGAAATGTTTCCTGGAGCAGTCTGGAGATGAGAACCACCGTGAATTCTACACTTGCACGTGACTGGATTTTGTTAAATAAATCTTGGTGGAAAAAATGAAAGTGATCATACAGCTCACTTGCTTAAAACTATGCTGGCAGCTTGGTGAGGTGTTCACCCTTCAGCAACAAGTTCAAGGCCAGCCGCGATGCGGGGCTACACATCAGTTCCAGGCTAGTGTGGGGCTGAAGAGTGAGGGGGAGCAGGGCAGGAGGAGGAGGAAGATGAGGAGGTTGGAGCTATTTAAAAACAAAATGTAACAATTAAAAAAGACCCCGACCCCTATACAAATCCCCATTGGCTGTTTTTTCACTGCAATTCCAGTAAAATTAAAACAAGATACAATCTTACCCTCCACTTGCCTCTTATCTGTAGAGGGAGTTTCAGTTACTGCACTAATCTCCAACACTCTGGTCACACCCGTCTTTCTGTGCCTGCGACACTCCTCACCTTTCCCACCTCAGGGTGTGGGGTGGCAGTGATTTGTGGCTGCTGCCTAGAACATTCTGTTCCTAGATCTCCCTGTACCTGGCTCCTTCCTTACCGGAAATCAGTCCGATTTTAAGTTTCGTCTTTTCCGACCCCCTCCTTACTAAAGCTCAGCTGAGCCCCAGCAACAGCACACCCTGGGGCGCTATCCTACTCAGACTTGAGTGCGCCTAGGACGGCCTCAATTACAGCCGTCCTTAGGTCCTCCAGGTGACACGGGAGGCTTACTGGTGCGTAGTGACACTTAAGAAAGTATACTTGGTAAATTAATAAATGTACGATAAAATACATATTTCAAAACAAAATTCTACATTCAAGACAATTGGAAGAAAAATATTTATTATGTAAATGAAACAACAGTTCTTGGAAAGTAACATTGAAATTAAATTGTGGGGACCGATGGAACATCATCTCTTCTGTTTGGAATAAGTCTTTCAGGCTAATGTATTTGGGATTAAAGACATGCGACACCATTGCCCCGCAGGTTACCTTTTTTTTTTATTTATTTAAATTGAGGTTTATTTTAGATAATTTTTTTTTAAAAAAATCGAAGTTCATTTTATATCGCTCAGTTCCTATTTAGTGGCAATCTTGGGAGTTTAAAAGATGAACTGTGAGTTACAAGTAAGAAGGAAAAAAATTCTTTTCTTGAAATTGTTCGTACAAATAAATGAAGCCAAAAGTTCCCCACACGATGAGCTAAACGTACTGAGAAATAAGTCACGCGGGGTGGGCATAATCTGTTATTTCCTTTTAGACTCAGGATCGGAGATGTTATTGGTCACACACCGCTGAGATCCAAGAGCGTTGTAGAGGAAGAGGCAACTATGCCCAATCCGAATTCTAAGTAACAGGGATAAACGGCAGTCAGCGAAAACGGATGGGCTCAGGCCGATTCCTGGCTCTGTCCATAGTTTATCCTTCCTTGTTAGGCTAATGTACCTACCACAGCGTCCATCAATGTGAAATGGCAAATTCATCTTATCCCAAAAGTACAACAAAGATCTACGAGGGCTACTAGACTCTTATTCTAATTATTTTATGACATTTATTTATTTATTGTACATACACATGCTGACCTGTATTCGGAGATCAGAGGACAATCTGCTAGAGTCAGCTCTCTTCTTCCACCAAGTGAGACCTGGCAATGGAACTGAGTCAGAGGCTCGGTAGCAAGCCGGGTTACCCACGTTACCCACGTTACCCACGTTACCCACGTTACCCACGTTACCCACGGAGACCTCTCACTGGGGAAGAGGGACTAAGTAAGAGCGGACATACTTACCCGGCACCTCCTCCGCTTACATGATCGCTTCGTTCCCTTCTGGTGTGGGACAAACTGCACTAGTAAGAAGTCTACAGCACAAAGAGAGCACAAAGTGCGCCCACCGCACCAGTGTGACTGATAAATCTGTGGTCCGATAATCGGGGTGCCTAAAGTCTGTTTTTCTAGACTCCGGGAATACATACATTGCCCAGGAAATTACCTTACGCTCAGCGTGGATCAAGGCCTAGCACTTTTTTTTTTTTTTTTTTTTGGCACAGCATTTATTTTTGCAAATCGAGGTGTTTTTAGAAATGAGAGTTCATTCAAAATGGGGCGGTCTCTGATTTTAAAATGTGTGAGGAGGGAAAGAAATTTAATAGGGTTTGGCGTCTCAATAAAACAAAATACATGGCTTATTCAAAAATGTTTTGGGGTTGGGGATTTAGCTCAGTGGTAGAGCGCTTGCCTAGCAAGCGCAAGGCCCTGAGTTCGATCCCCAGCTCCGGAAAAAAAAAAAAAAAAAAGAGAAAAAAATGTTTTACATTTCTGAAAATATTTCCTATAGTGTGTATTCACTCGAATGTATATCTGCATATCCATATAAGACACACAGGTATAAAATAAACCTGGCTGGCCTTATCCCCATTAAATATGACCCCTCGGGGTTACGTTACAGGAAATCATCCTTGCAACTGTCAGACAAAAGGCCAGAAGTTTTTAGCTGTAACAGACTGGAACCCCACATTGTTCTGAAGAGTGGAAGTAATGAGCTACATTTATTTCACAATGATCCAGACAGTTGAATGCCAGCTTATTTGGGGAGGTTTTTGTTATCCCTCCCACCCCCCGCAATCCTCTGCCTCGCTGGGGCTGAGGCCCGAACCCAGGGCCTCGTCCACGGAGCTAAATCCCAACCTGAGGAGGTTTTTGTTGATGCTGAAAGAGTGGAACACATGGGGCTAAATGAAGTAGGACTTCTATTCTGAGTACGTGCCTTTTATCTGATATGTGGTTTGCGAGTATCTTCTGTGTCCTCTTCTCGATATCTGTCATAGAGCAAAACTTCCTCTTTTTAAAAAAAATTCTTAAAATTTTTGTACTTTTGGACAAGTTTGTTTCACCACTTTACTTTTAACGTTGTACTTTTGGTGTTGTCTTTTCTAATTAGGCCTGTTGGCAACTGTGACTAGTGTGAGAGGCCCAGGGTGTTTTCCTTGTGTAAGCTCTGTTTCATGAAAAATGCTACCTGTTCTTCACTTGCTGTCTTCATACTGTTGCCAATAATCACTTGGCCAAATCTGCCTCTGTGTGTGTGTGTGTGTGTGTGTGTGTGTGTGTGTGTGTGTGTGTGTGTGTAGTCCTTCAGCCTTGCTTTTTCCAAAACACACCCTTGAGGGTATTTTGGAGCATACCCTCTGCTCAGTGGCGGAAGTCTTTTGTCTAACACATATGAGGCTCCAGCTTGCAAAATAAAACAAATAATAAAAAAAAAAAATCTCACCAACTGACCAATCAATCAAACAACAAAGAAAGAAAGAAACAAAGAGCAAATTAAATCAACAAACCATTTTTTAAAATGTGCAAAGATTCATTGAACAGGTACTCTACAAAAGAAGATACGGAAATTCCAAGAAAGCTGTGAACTCTGCCCGACATTGCGAGCCATTGGGGAAATAGAAACCAAAATTTGGACAACATACAAGAGCGGTCAAATGTGGGGGCTGTGATAGTCTCAGTACTAGGGGCTTGAGGCAGAATAGCTGTAAGTTTGAGGCTAGCCTGGAGCATAAATTCTAGGCTAGCCATAGTGATGTGAGGACATATTCCCCTCACCCCTCAAAGGCAAAGTCAACCAATTCTCCAATCTTTTTGCAGTAGTACCTAGGGTTGGTTGACACCAAGGAGCCGTTACAACTACACATGTTACTGGGCTACCATAAAATGGTGCAGACACTTGAAAATGTTTGACAGGGCTTGTGGTGTAGGTAGACTACTTCTCCAGCTCGGGCAAGCTCCTGGGTTTGATTCCCAGCCTAACAAAATAAAACTAAAATTTGCCAGCTCCTTATTAAAGTTAAGTGTCACTTTTTGGGCCTGAGGAGATGTTCAGTGGGGAAAGCACATGGTGAGCAAACAGGAGGCTCTGCGTGTTTGTAGTCCCAGGGAGAGCAGGTGTCTGTCCAATGTAAAGGAACATTATGTTTATATAATATACTTTTTGGGAGTGTTTATAACAATTTATTTATGATTTTCAAAAGCTAGGGTTTGGGGAATGGCTCGGTGTTTAAAAGCACTGGTTGCTCTCCCAGAGGACCAATTCCAAAGACCTGCATGACATCTCAGAGCCATCAGTACATCCAGTTCCAGGAGATCCAATTGCCTTCCCTGTCCTCTTGTCCACAAGAGGACACACAAACACACACATACGCACACACAAGCAAAACACACATACACATAAAATTAAAAGTTTAAAAAAAAGACTGTAGGGGCTGGGGATTTAGCTCAGTGGTAGAGCGCTTACCTAGGAAGCGCAAGGCCCTGGGTTCGGTCCCCAGCTCCGAAAAAAAGAACCAAAAAAAAAAAAAAAAAGACTGTAATGTTCCTCAGTTACTCAGTCAGTAATGGGATAAACAAAACTGAGATATGACCTTGTGATAACACAGATAGAACTGTCCCAGCAATGGCATATTCATATCCCAAAGCCAGCCTCAAAGGTTACTTCTATGACTGTGTGGAATGAAATGTTGGCAAGAGTGATAGCTAGAGGATGCTCGGAGGTAAGGTTGATGACTGAAGGGAGAGTTTTGAACCTTTCTCCCCTCTGCATAATAGGGACATTTACACATGTTTTATTATATATACATTGAAAATATTCAGTTGGATTTGGACGTATTGAGTATTTAATAGCTGAATGTAGGTTGGGAAAGGTCATTGTGTGGTTTGGTTTGAAACTTGGGTGGTTGTTGCTCAGAGTAACCTACAGTAGCTCTTGTTAACAAGATTGAGCCATTCGTAATCCCAACACGGGTGGGGGAAGGGGCCCCGAGACCCCCACCTCTATTGGAGGAGCTGTTGGCAACTGATGGCTGCCGAGGGAAGAGTCAGTCTCTTTAGGGAACATGGCCACCCTCATTTCTTTCTCTGAGTATTTCCTTGGGAAAACTATCTTGTCTTGTTCACAACACACACACACACACAGATACACACACACAGACACACACACAGGAACACACACACAGGTACACACACACAGACACACAGGCACACACACAGACACACAGACACACATACACAGACACACACACTCACACACACAGACACACAGACACTCATACACACACAAACACACACAGACATACACACTCAAACACAGACACACACACTCACACACAGACACACACAGACACACAGACACTCACACACACAGACACACAGACACACACACAGACACACTCACGTATAACACACAGACACACACACATAGACACACAGACACACACACATAGACACACAGACACACACACAGGCACACACACAGACACACACACAAACACACACAAACACACACAGACACACACAGATACACACACAGACACACACACAGACACACACATTCATACACACACAGGCACACACACAGACACACACTCATACACATACACTCACACACACTGACACATATACTCACACACACAGATATACACACACTCACACACACACAGACACGCACAGACACACACTCATACTCACACACACACTCATACACACACTCACACACACACTCACTCATACACACACAAACACACACAGACACACACAGACACACACTCACTCATATACACACTCATACTCACACACAATCCTCCTTTCTAAGGTTTACTTGTATTAGTTTTAATTATGTGCATGTGTGTTGGGGTATGGCCTTATGTTATGTGAACTCCATGTCCAAGGAAGGCAGCCGCATTCCTTGGTTTCTCTTGGAGCTGGAGCTACACGAGGCTGTGAGTCGCCTGACATTGGTGCTCAGAACAGAACTCCAGTCCTCTGGAACAGTGTGTGTTCTTCCCCACTGGCTGAGCCATTTCTCTGGCCCTGTATCTTCTTAAAGGAAATCACTCACAGTTTGATTTTTTCCCGCCTGTTCTTTGCTTTGGTTTTATTTTGTACCAGCACCACCCTCTTCTCTTTGATTTGGTGTCACATTTCCATGACTGTAGGTCTACTTGAAACAACATGATGCCCAATTGCCTTTTTATAGTTGACCTTATGGTTCTCAGACTTCGTATTTGACTCGATTAGGCAGGGGATCTGGCTGTGTCAGATGGGAGATCCTCCAAATAGACATAAAAGTGTTCTCCCTCAGAAAAGTCACTGCGCCCCAGAAACCCAGAGCCTGCCATTGCAGAGGCTAAGCAGGAGAATCATGTGGCTCTGTGCTATGTCCCCAACTGTACTGGACAACACACCCCCTCAGCCCCCCTGGAGGTCATCTTCCAGCTCAGCCTCATCAGGGAGCAAACACCTAAGTAACTTGGTGGAGGAAGTGATCTGAGAGTCTACACACTTCTTAGACTCCACAGACTTCCACCTAATTCTGTTTTCAGCTCCTGGCCTTACTTCAGCCTTTATGGATACTTGACAGCTGGATCCCCAATGACCTGAGCCTATGTTTATTTGCTGTGCAAGAAACTAGTGATAGAGGCTCAGCTCACTGCACCTTGTTGAGCAGATTGATAGGCCTCCTAAACGCAGACTTTCTTTACAACTCGTCACAGACAAGAATCTCTGGGAGTGAGTCTGGTAGTGTGCTTTTCTTCTGAGGCCCTCAGGTGACCACCTGGGAAAGTCAGCGCTCCAGCACAGTCAAGCACATGTTCTTTAGCCTTGTCTTTGAAGGGCCGGAAAGGACCTGAAGGACATGGAGGGAAGGGCAGGTACATTCTGAGAAAAGAATGGTTTAATAAAGGAGCAGACCTTGAGTAATCTGTGGGCATTTTAAGAGGACAAGTTTGATGAGGGATGTTGATGGTAGTTATTTCGCCGTGGAGAGCAGAAAGCCAAAAAGCCAAGAGAAACAGTGTGAGTCTGCCCAGCCAGCCTCCAGTCTGTCTGGGAGGGGTGGTTATATGTGTTCTTAATGGACTTGACATTGACTTTGACGCCCACAGAGCTTTTCTTCCTCTCCTTCCCCCTGATCTCCTGATTTTTTCATATACAGATTCGTGATGCAGAGGAAGCCACAAATTAGCATTTTGAATTTGTAAAGTCCAAATGACAAACATTTTGAACTTCATCCAAACGTGACCTGTACTGGAAGTATTCATTTAAGCAAACAGTCTTCAGAATCGATGAGGTTCTAATCTGTGAACACAGACTGCGTAGCACACACCGGATACAGATACATGCCATTTCTGTTCTGTTTCCCTCACCATTATACATCTGCCTCACCAGTGGTGTGTGCACATGGTTTGAGAAAGAGAACAGTTACAAATGAAAGGAACTGGCTGAGAGGAGAGGAGAGGAGAGGAGAGGAGAGGAGAGGAGAGGAGAGGAGAGGAGAGGAGAGGAGAGGCAGAGATTACAGATTTTGGGCTCCCTGAACTAAGTTGGCACACAGCCGAGATTCCTCAAGCCTATGAGAAAACTTTACAAGAAAACAAGAGAGGGAGAAAGATAGGGTGAGGAATGATACTAACCAAAAAAGAAAGAATTAAAAATATCTATTTAAACCAATTGGCTAGTTTTGATATTTGTATTATAGTCTTCCCCCCCCCCCCCCAGGAAAGTTACTATATAGACTTGGTATTCAATCTGTATGGGTTATACACTGAAGACTTGTTTGCTTACAGATGGGTAATACTTGGCATTTTACAAATCATGGCATTCCTGGTGCAGATCTAAATTTTAATTTTAATGGAAGACAACAGATCTATTAAATCATTTGTTAGTAACTGGATTACCTAGGCAGGAAATTATTTTCCTCATTCCCCTGTACTGTCTCACACAAGATACAAGGAAATTGGCTCAGAATTTTCGGAAGTGGAAAAGAAATCTGTTAATTGTGTTCCATTGTAAAGTGATACTTAGAGGGGATAAAACAATAAAGTTAGGTGTGTTATTACTCCCCTCCCAGTGACCAATGTTTTAACTGCAAAGTTGCATTTCATAGCATGACTTGATATGTGACATATGGTGGACACCTTATGTTTCTTGAATGACTAAGTGGGAATAGAATGATAATAATTATTCAAACCACTTAATACAAGCACAAACATTTATTTATTTCACTCACATTGTATGTATTGATGCATATAACACTGCTTATAGAAAAGTAACTTGCATTTGAGAGACTGTTTATGCAAGTAACTACAGAACTCTAAAATACAAAAAAAATATCATTTTTGATTCTATTAAAAATGAGGTTTGGAGTTCCTTGATAAGGTAATGTTAGAGAAGTCAGGCATCTTTATTGTTAAATAGACATTAAAATAGAATGCACAGACATTACCAGAGACTGCAAAGACATGAATTCCACCCTTTTCTGTAGATGAGCAGATACAACTGTATTTAGATTTTCATATTGAACAACTAGTCCTCAGGTGAGAGAACTTGGCTCTGTTTATCACATCTGTGGTAGACTTGCTTGGGTGGCCAACAGAGTTAGCTACTATATTTTAAGAGAAAACACGATCCTTAGGCCTGAGGTAGTTCTAGAATTTCACAGAAACTGGGAGATAAGGTGGCTATTTCCTCTACTATCCGTGAACTTTGAAAGATACTGGTTCCCAGGTTTGTTAGCGCCTTCCCATAGCCTTGCAGAGGTTCAACTAGGGTTTCAAATGCTCTAACAATGATTCACAACTCCTGCGCATTCCAAGTTCTTGAGAAAGATATTCCTGGACCATAAATCTGACAAGAGTACTTAATAATTGTTTTCTGAGAAACAGAAGGGGAGAGAACCTCATCAATTTTCAACAGTAAGACATTTGTGTGTCCTTAAAGTATGTTTTGGTTTCTTGGGCTTTGAAACTGACTTAAGTGAATAACCACTTAGAATTTTTAAAAAAAAGTATTAATCCTTCTTTGGATCTAATCTAACTCAAAGGTTTTAAGGGTGGGAATGAAAATGGAGTTGTTAGTCTTGTTGTAGGCGACTGAATGTGAATGTGGCTGAGCTCACGTACAAGACACAATGGCTTAAAAAGCGCGCTACAGCCATACGGGAGTGACCTCCCTGACGACTAACACCTATCACAGAGCTCCAGATCACCTACTAAGGTCTGTTCGGGTCCACCTTACTCATTTTGTACCCAACTGGCAAGAAGCGCTTCGGAAAAAACAGCCCTCACTGGAAGAGCAAATCAGTTTGGCTCCTCGCTTTCTAGACTTTCCTAGAGGTAAGTACTTTCGAGGGGACCGCTCTCAGGACTCGCGGCACACTTTACAGAGCATCCTCCTGTTTCCAGAGGGTGGCAGATCCTTAGCGCCTGACGCTGCGGGGCCCAGGGGCGGGCGAGGCAGTTCTGAGATCGCCGCAGAAACGCAAAGCCCATTTAAAGGAACCCACGTTACAGCACACGCCAGCAGAGCGCGGGAAGGTAGAGTCCGCTGCACAGCCTGCTCGGGGTGGGGAGGAGAGCCAGCGCTCGCAGTCCCCCGCGGGCGCTCCACGTTTCGTCACGCCTCCTTTCCGGCCCAGCCGCGGGGCTGACCCTTCTGGGCGGCCTCAGCTTATCACCCGGACAAGCCATTTCCCGGCTTCGGCCCCGCAGTTTCCTGTCAGGCCCCCTTTAGTCCCCGCACCCATCTCACCGCGCAGGCCGACGGCCAAGTTCGGAGAAGCGTGATCCTCTAGGAACGAGACCTCTAAGAGCTGGCTTCAACCGGGACCAGCCCGCAGGGAGGCGGCCACGGCCCACGCCTCCTCAGGCCCGCAACTCCAGCCCCCGCCCACCCGCTAAGCTCCGCCCCTCGCGGGTCCGGGCCAATGGGCCGCGCCCGCCTCCTGGGAGGTATTAGAAGAGGGGGGTTGGGGCCGGCGGCAGCGCCCGCCCTCCGCTCATGTTCATTGGCTGAGCTCTCCGGGTGCCCGGAGACCGGAGTGTAGCGGGATTGGCCGTCGGGACTCGCGACGGCGGCGTCTATTGGCTGAAGCAGTCCCCGTGACGCCGGGTGGCGACTGGCTCCCGGGTCTGAGGGGCTCCTGCTTGTCAGGTTCTAGGTAGGTGCGTTTCACGCCGCCGTCCGTAGGCACTGTTGCCCGGGGCAACGCCCCTGGAGGTGGGAAGGAGGCCGGAAGGCGAGCGCAGCGCGGGGGCAACCGTCTCCGCCCGTAGGGGGGCGCCGGGCTTTGGCCCAGCGGGCGCGGGCTGCGCGGAGGCTCTTCCTCCGCCCTCAGCTAGCTCTGTCCCCACCCGAGGCTGCAGGGTCACTCGCCCCATCCTGCCCGCCTCGGAACGTTCGGGGTTGGGCTTGGGTCCCGCTGCTCACCCGGCCCGCCAGGTCCGCCCCTCCCACCCGCCGGGACCCGGAGGCTGAGGGGGCGGTGCCGGCCGTGGCGGGCGCCTGGCCCCGCCCCGTCGCGGGTCTTCGGGGCGTGGGGCGGGGTTGGGGGCTGCTGCGCTGGGAGCCCGCTCCCCTTTCCTTCTTGAGCTCCTCGGCCGCGCACCCATGGTGCCCACGCCCCTTCGGGTCTCCTCACCCGTCGCCGCCCTCTCTTGGGGCACCCAGCTCTGGGTGTTCCCGTAGCCCCTTTCCATCAGGACCCGCTAACCCTGTGTCGCCTTGCCTTCAGCTTCAAGTCCCATTGCTTCTCTGGTTCAGGGCAGCCTTTTAGGAATCTGGTCCACAGAGACTTCTGGAGGCATCTGGACTTGTCAGAGGCGATTTTTGCCCTAAGGACTTTTTTGGGGTCTGAGGTATTTGGAGGCACTTCTGTGTCTTCCTTGGACTCCTCTTAGGACCAGCTCTCCGAAAGGAGTTCATTGTAATTAGTTTTGGTAAGGGCTAGGGCGCCTTCCATCCATTAAGTTTCCATGAGGCGGTCGATTTGAACTCTGTACATTTGTGATTTTCTTGGGAATAACATTGCAATCTCAATTTCTTAGGGCAGACTTTCGTTTCCATTAATCTTATGATGTAAGAGCAATGAAGCTTTTGATGCTTTGACTTCCGAAGAAGCTGTGTATATTTACCGTGGTCTCACTATCGCTCTAACATATGCTACTCTTGTACAGGAGTTTTCAGGCACCTTAAGAAGAAAACTTCAACCTGAAGTCACACAACAGTATATAAAAGTCTGATGTAAAAGAATCTGGAGATAAGGCCAATGCTATTTTAGTGGTTAACGTCTAAAAAATACTCTGCCAATCCATCTGTGAAATGAGAACAGGCTTAAAGAAAAAGTATTGCAAAATACATAGTGCGGTGTAGGGACTATTTGTATACTCGCCCGTGTAAGCTTTATAGGGGCCCGTGGAAGTGCCAGAGGATGTAAAAGGTTGAGTGTCCCTTTTACAGCCAAGAAGATTTTCCGATAGCCCCAGAGTTGAGGGCTTTCAAAGGTCCTGGGGATGTTGTAAGACGGTACATAGGCATTCTTGGAAACACTTTCGGTTCTCTTCCTTAAAAGACCTTTGGCGTGGATCTGTTTCTTTTCTGCATTGACAGTATTAATACACACTGGCTAAGATGATGTAGTGTCCTGTTAATGCAGCTTCTGCTCAGCTTCAAAGGTTGAAGTCATTAGTGTGGGAGAAGGAATCTGGGCTTTTGTAGACAGGATTCTTGGATATCATTCTTAGTTGCCGTGTGACTCCTGCTTTCCTGTGAGCATTTCAGAACAGCGGCTCTTTTTCGCTGCATCAAGTAGAATTTCAATTTACACAGAATGAGCTGTACGTGTTATTTCTGTGGCAGCAATATCTTTGACATTCCTTTTCTGTAGTAAATATTAACAAGGAACTGAAATGATCGAAACTTAGTTACACGGCATTACTCCTTGTGGTTCTGTGTGTGAGCCACTTGGAAGACGGTATCTTTGTCTCTCAGGCCCAGATTTGTGAATTGCATTCTGGTAGCTCCAGGAAAGATAGTGCACAAACTTGCCATAGAAAAGGAAAGTCCTGTTTAAGCTTGGGTTTGTGTTACTAGATGGTAGGTTTGCACCATGCTGCATGAGTTTTGGAGGGAAGGTGAATGGGTGACCAGTAGTCATGAAGGGTTCTGAATAAGCTAGATCACTTATACATACTGTTTGCAACAATGTGTTTTGTGGTGGAAAAAGAGTTTGCAAATGTGAACTTAAAAAAATGCCAACTAATTTAGAACCATGTCCTGGTCTTTGTTTACTAGTGTTTCAATAGGACTTAAAGCTATCTTCATTGTTGTCTCATAGTATTAATAAAGGAATATCTTAATGCAGAGCTTCAGTTTCTAATAAAGGAATAAAAGTGGAAATGACATTAATTCACATGCATAATAATTGTATATTGTGTATTTTCTATTAGGAAAGTATTACACCTTTCATCAATATTTGTGTCCTTTTCAATTTCAGAAAGATTTTATACCTATCTTTATGTACTAATTTCTTATATATTTGAGAAATACGTTTCAGAATTTACAGATGAATAAGACAGATTTGCATTGCCTTAGGCGTCCTTACTGTAGTCCACCTGTTGTTCCATTGAGACATGAAAGGGAATGAATGGGTCAATGAAAGGGAAGCTTTAGGGCTTGGTAGTGGCATGAGCTAACTTGGAGATGCCGAGCTGCCCCTTAGGGTTTCACCAGAGCTCCACTTTACCTACCTCTCCCCTCTTTCTGACCTCTTTTATTCCCGTTTTCATTTAGATACTTAGGTTGAGTTCTTCAGAATCAATTGAGAAAATACAGAGAACAAAAGTCACCAGTAACTGCTATAGTTAATGCTTTGGAAAATAACTAAAGCTTGCTGTAAGCACCCAGTGCTCCATCACTCACCACAGTCTTACGGAGAACATTCCAGTGAGTCTGTATCTGCACCTAAGTTGTGGTGTAGCTCAGCTCTGCTAACTTAGCCACTTCCGCATCTGGGGAAAAACAGAATAGAGGGCATGTTAAAGCTGGAACAAAGAAATCAGAATAAAATAGCTACTTATTCTGTCAGAACAAGTGCACTCCTAGTTTCTAGTGTATGAAGTTTTCTAATATATGGGTCCCACAGAGTTTTTGAAATTGAAACTATGTAGGTAAACTGAAGTTCACTTAGTATCTTTTTAAGAAAATAAATTTTAACAAAAATGTTTCCATTTTAAGGTTATTACATATTCAGCTTTAAAAAATGTAATGTCATGCATAACTTGTAATTATTTCTTAAATCTTCATCTGTAGTTATAAAACTATGACTAATATTCCATCTATGTTATTACCATCCATTATAAACTTGATATTATCTCTTTCCTCTGTAAGTATTAATTAAAAGCCTGGAAATTTTAATGACGGAGTTCCTTGCCAGCTTAGGAAAGTGTAGTGAAAAGAAGAAATGGTGTAGTTTGAAGCTGTGTAACTTGGGCTGCAGCTCTAGTTTCTCTTTTGTGGGATCTCAGACAAATTACTTAGTATCATCAAATCCTAGTTCTCTATTAAATGAGTAAGATGAAATTACCTCATATGGTAGTTATGTAGAAATGAGACAATGTAAGTAAAAATGCCTGAAGTTAAGAAGTGCCCAGCTTCTGTATTCAGTTCTCTGAATTGATTTTTATCTGTCCTGGTGTTGATAGGATGATTCTGTCTTAGTTCATGTTCTTATTATGAAGAGACACCACAACCAAGACAACTCTTACAAAAGAAAGCATTTAATTAAGGGCTGCTTACAACTTTGGGAAGTGGGGGAGAAAAAAGAGAGACACGACAGACAGACAGACAGACAGACAGACACACACACACACACACACACAGAGAGAGAGAGAGAGAGAGAGAGAGAGAGAGAGAGAGAGAGAGAGAGAGAATGAATGAATATCACTTGCAAGGGCCTTTTGGTACCATAAAACTAGACCTCAGGGATGGGGCCAATTCAGGGGCCTCTGGGCTCTGTTTTCGAGGTGTCTCTATGTTTTAGAAGTTTCTTGGACAGCCCTGGTCAACAATGCAAAAGAAGGCTTATTTCTGACATTGAGGTTTTGTTTTTTGTGAGGTGGTCTTTGGCTGTTGAAGGGGACACCATCAGCCCAGATGAGGAAAGTTCATTAAAACTATATGTGCATATTTACACACTGAATTACATGAATTATAGTTTTTACCATTTCCCTATCAGATCAATAGTCTCAGTTATTATTACATTTTAATTATTTATTTCATGTATGTCAGAACACTGTAGCTGTCTTCAGACATACTGGAAGAGGGCATCAGATCCCATTACAGATGGTTGTGAGTCACCATGTGGTTGCTAGGAATTGAACTCAGGACCTCTGGGAGAGCAGTCAGTGCTCTTAACCACTGAGCCATCTCTCCAGCCCCCAGCAGTCTCAATTCTTAAAAGTATTTACTTTTAATTTGGGTTGTCATTTTTGTTGGTTGAGTGCTGTAAATCCCTTTCATTTGAACTAAAAGCATCATCTTGAAGTTGGTAGAGATGGAAATGCTATGAAAGTTCTTATTAGCACCCCCACTTTGAAGCATTCACTCAATCGGTGTAAAAGTTTACTTTATAACTGTAGGACCCTAGTTCTTAGAGTGTTTAAATGTGCGCACATTTGCTGGTACTGTTGGTGCCCTGAGTAATCGCTTAAGCTTCCAGATGATTCTAATTCTCTTGTCTGAGCCTCCACCTTGCCATAGGAGTGCTGGGATTACAGATGTGTACCACTGCCTCTGGCTTTCTATGGGGGTTTCTGGGATTGAACTCAAGTCACCAGGCTGTGTGGTACTTTTACCCTCTGACTTGTCTTCCTGTCCCTCTCCACTTTGTTTTAGATTGATATTGTTTAAATTATATGTATATGTGTATGCCCATTTGTGGATATGTGTAGATGCATGCAGATGCATTCAGAAGATCGAGGTGTCAGATCCCTTAACTCTAGAGGTGGGTTCTGGGAATTGAACCTGGGTCTATTTTCCTTAGCCAATGAGCCATCTCTTGAGCCCTTCTACTTTGTTTTTGAGACAGACTTTCTCATTGAACATGAAGCTCACTGTCTAGACTGGTTGGCCAGGAAGCCCCAGGGATGCCCGTGTCCCTGTTTCCCAGTGCTGGAATTTCCAGGTGCTGGGGATATAAACTCTGGTCCTCATGCTTTTGTGGCAAGCACTTTGCCAGCTGAGCCGTTTCCCTTTTAGTGAAGCTTCACTCGAAGTGTACTCCTTTCTTGAAGCAACCTACTGGATGTTCAAGTTTAATTGCCAGATTTGGTGGTTTGAATGGTCATGGTCCCTATATGTTCTTGTCTGAAAGCCTGGTCACCAGTTGGGGGAACTACTTGGGAAGGATTAGGAGGTGTGGCCTTGTGAGAGAAGGCATGCTGCTGGGGTGGGCGTGAGGTTTTAAAAGCACACGCCATTCCCAGCGTTTTCCTCTCTGCCTCCTTGTGGTCGCATTGTGAGCTCTCAGCTACTGCTCCAGTGCCGTGCTGCTCTTCTGTCATGTTCTCTGCCATGATGGTCAGGGACTCGCCCTTTGAAACTGTAAGCCAGCCTCGATTAGATGTTTCCTGTTGTAAATTGTCTTGTTCATGGTGTCTCTACACAGCAAGAGATCAGTAACCAAAACACCACTCTACCAAATCCTCATGTTTTTATTATTTAACTTTTTATTGATTCTTTGTGGATTTCACATCATGCCCCTCAGTCCCACTCACCTCCCTTGCAACCTCCCCCTCAAAAGAAAAAGTATCTCCTTGAGGAAGCTCTAGCCTCTCATTCTTACCAGACTTAGTCTGATTTACAACAGCAGCAATTTACATTCTAAGTGTTGCTGATTCCTTACCCCGCAGTGGAGAAAGAAATACTGAGTTTCCTCCACTGTCTGTCAATTCAAGTCTACATGTTAAGGGCCTGTGACTTGTTGCTTGGTTTCTTGCATAAAGTTTTACATTTGCCAGGGTAGTTTTAGAACTCAAGACAAATGACTGAAGTCTTTTTCTTTCTTTTTTTTTTTTTTTCTTTTTCTTTTTTTCGGAGCTGGGGACCGAACCCAGGGCCTTGTGCTTGCTAGGCAAGCGCTCTGCCACTGAGCTAAATCCCCAGCCCCCTGAAGTCTTTTTATAAAGCCATACTTCCTGCCTCTGAAAGTGGCAGTGCCATCCTGGTTTTGCTTAAACCCCAATCTGTGATATTATCCTCAGTTCACTGCCTGTAACGTCTCTCACATGGTCATTCAAGGTAGTCTCCTTGCTTCCCAAAATCCTGAAATCTGACTAAATTTTACACCTCCTCTTCCTCATCCTAGTTCAACATAATTTTTCTTCAGTATATCTCCTAGTGAGACGCTGCGGTATGTTGCTCTTGAAAAGTAGCCCCTCACCCTTCTGTAAAGCTGGGGCTCATTACCAGGCAGCTTCCTGTGAAGCACAAGCACTTGGTTCATGGTCCTGCTCTCTTTCATGCATGATCTCTGTGAAGATTTTTATTCCTTCTTGGTCACAGCACACAGGCCTCCTTGCTTTGCCTTACACAGGCATTCTGTCCTCACTTCTGCCTTGACCGGGATGCTCTTCCTCAAGCTCAGTGTAACTTTCTCCTCAGGTCTTTGTTCTTAGGCGTCTTACTAAGTGTTCTTCATACTGTCACAACTAGCCCTTTAAAAAATGTTTCAAATATTTTTGATTTTTCTTTTTAAAGTATAATCTCCATGGAGGCAGGATTTTATTTATTTATTTATTTATTTTTTATTTTTTTGGTTCTTTTTTTCGGAGCTGGGGACCGAACCCAGGGCCTAGCGCTTCCTAGGTAAGCGCTCTACCACTGAGCTAAATCCCCAGCCCCAGGATTTTATTTTTAAGTAGGAATTTTTTTTTTTTTTGCATGACTAAAAGCTTTCAGCAAGTAGATGTTGAGTGAATTAATAATTAAGACAGTTATTCCGTGTGACATCATAGGAAGTGAGGATACCTTGCTTGCCATCCGATGCTAGCTTGCTTTAGTTGTGTGTCTCTGGTGTGTCTGTTGAGGAAGGAAAGAAACCTGAAACGGGAGCCAGTGAGATGGCTCAGTTGGTCAGAGGGCCTCAGCAGGTCTGCAGACCTGAGTTCACTCAGGGAAGCTCCCTGCTGGCAGAAGAGTGCCTGCTTCCAAATTACTTTCTGACCTTGACCATTCTCTGTAGTGTGTACAGTAATAAATGCTATGGTGCTGTAGTACAGCATACGCTGTTTTAAATTATACAAAAGAAGTGTAAATGTTTAAATATCATCTTAAGTTATACCTTTTACTGCCTACCAGAATTCATTCAGAAGCCTTCCTTGACACCACTGTATACTAATAACTGTAACTCACTTCACTTTGTCACTCACTGAGCTATACTTGTTTTGTGGCTACTGTGTCTCAGGTGTGGTGTGGAGGACTTAACAGTCTTAGGATGGAAACCCTTCCTTCAGTTACCCTTTTGTGGAGGAAGGGGATAACATGAAATTTTAAACCACATAGAGGTTAGATTTCCAATCACATTAGCATGCCCAATCTAAAATGAAGTAAAATGTTTAGAGGCAATGAAAGTATCTTTGGAAATTGGTAGATCCTTGGAAGAGTGGAAGACGTGGAGAATGTGACTGATAAAAGCGGTCAGTTTCCTGACTGGAAGGGAAGCAGATGGTGCCGAGTGAAATGCCCTTGTGTTCCTATGAAGGTCAAGGGGAGTGGCAGAATACAGAATAGGTAAGCAGAAGGCTCCAGGTGAAGGCACTTGCCCAACCCATGTGGACGTGGAAGGAGAGAACCAAGTCCACACTTATGCTGCAGATGGACGGATGGACGGACAAACGGACACACACACCACATAGCAGTAGGGACGGGGTTATGGTGTGAAGAGAGAGGAGAGAGGATTTTAACTGGGAAGCCAGGGTTAGAAATAGATTTCTATGGGGCAGAAGATAAGAAAGTCACAAGATTGTAACTACATATATGTGGTCCTCAGTCTTCATATAGAAGTTTGAAGATTCAATCAATCATTGCTCAAAAATGTTGTACAAAACATTGTTTCTACTATAAATGTACAAATTTGTTCTTGTCCTCCCCCCCCCAAATACTGTACAACTGACACATAATATTTATATTATAATAGGTAATAGTACTAGCTTAGAGATTGTTTAAAGTATCTAGGATAATGTGAGCAGGTTTTAAGCAATACTGTGACACAGTTTTCTATTTTAACTTAAGCTTATTTTTATGTGCATGTGTGGTGGGCTGTCCATGGATTTCAGAGGACAACTTTGGGGAGCTGGTTTTTGTGTTTTGCTTTTGGTTTGAGGTTTTCTTGCTCGTGCTAGCCTGTGCTAGCCTGTGCTGGGTCTTCTAGCCTAGCTGACCCTCAAGCTGCTGCTCTCTGCCTCCCATTTTATCAGACTCTTGATGGGAGTCCTTGCACTCTGAACCCCAGCCACCCAGCCAGCAAGCACAAGTGCAGCATGGGCTGTTACCTACTGTGCCTTCTCCCCTGCTCTGTGCATAGCATCTGCAGGGCTCCAGGACCATTCATGGGGACTGACAGGGCACTGTATATGGACATCACCAACAAAGAAGAGAGTCTAATCAAGGACTCTCTTCTATTTTAGGCAAACTGAAGCATTTGAGACAGAAAAGCTATTTTTGTTGGGAAAATCTTCCTTAACCCTTTGTCAGCCTTTTTATATGTAATTACTTCTTTAGACTACCCCCTTAGTTTCTGTAGTTAATATGTAATACTCTTTCCCTTTCATCCCTTCAACCCCTCCTATGTCTTCCTTTCTTTAATTAGTTTTGATCGTGTGAGTGAGTGTGTGTGTGTGTGTGTGTGTGTGTGTGTGTGTGCGCGTGCATGCGTGCATGTGTGCATGTGCATGCATGCATTTGGGCATAGATGTATACACACAGCCCTGAGGCTGACTGCTTGGTACTGGATAGCCAATTAGGGAGTCGTTGCTAGGGAAGACTAAGTCAGTCTTAGCAGGTGTTAGTTGCACGTAGTTCTTTGTGCAGGGGTGGGGCCTGCTGACATGTGCCCTTCCATAGGGAACACGTCTATTTTTTTTTTTTTTTGGTTCTTTTTTTCAGAGCTGGGGCCCGAACCCAGGGCCTTGTGCTTCCTAGCAAGCGCTCTACCACTGAGCTAAATCCCCAACCCCGGAACACGTCTTTTATAAGCATTGTACCTCACTACTTCTGCTGTGCTTACGGCTTGGAGTTAGTTTTATGCTTTGAAAGTGGAGGAAAAACAAGAGTAGGCTCTTCAAAACTGGGGGAGCTGGTGGGGGAGAAAAGAGCAGGCATTGGGGCAGCTGTGGAGAGGAGGAAGACCACTGTGGGCAGGCCAGTTAGGTCAGGGTGGCATTCCTACCTGGTGAAGGCGAAGACCCGTGGCAGTCACTTTCTAGTAATAGCTTTGCTGCCCTTCACTCATACGTGATTTTCTCTCCTCTCCAGTGAGTGGCTCTGACTCTGCATTTCTTCATACAGCTCAGTGCTTTTGGCTAGACCTCTGGTCACTTCTGTGAGACTTTACTGCACCCTTTCTCAGGGCCTTCCTCATCCTTGATGTCTAATTCCTCACCAAGGACTTGCTATGGTGGCTAAGACATGGCCAGCAAAGCTGGCAGGAAGGCAGGACTCCTTTCTTCTTTTTAGTAAACTACTAAGACCTGCTGCTTATTGGTTTGGCCTCTGAACTTATAATGTTCTGTGTTAACATTTAGTGCCCTTTACCTTAGATTATTATACTTTGGAAGGCTACTATCATTTTATGTCTAATTTGTTATTTAGATTAATACATTTTATGTATGGTACTTGTGATCTGAGTAGGTTTTTCAGCTAATACTTTTGATTGGCAGAATCCCAGTCCCCATATTACTTCTTAAACTTATGTGCCCATCAGTCTTACATTTTCAAATTCTCAGCACCAAACTTAAAGTGCTTTTCTTCTTGAGAAGCTCTTTCTTTGTCTTTGTTCTGGTTTCTGTATCTCTGTTTCCAGAAAGAATCTGAAGTGATGTGAAATTAAATTCTTAATAATTACAAGGCATATAAAACTCATTGTTGGGGAAAAGCCTTAGTGAAGCATTAACTAGTATATAATAAAGTATGTCTGACATGGTGGTACACACTTTTAATCCACACTTAGGAGGCAGAGAAGGGTGGATCTCTGTGAGTTTGAAGCCAGCTAGGTCTATATAATTTTCCAGGCCAGCTGGGGCTTCATAGTGAGAACCTGTCTCAGACAGACAGACAGACAGACAGACAGACAGACAGACATACATACATACAGACAAAACCAAGAACCAAGAACCAAAACCATAAAACCTGTATTCTAGCTTATCTGTTATGTCTAGATTTCTGTTGCATCCTTTTTTGTGTAATAACTAATCCTATGGTCATTCTTGCGCCGTGTTCTGCGTCGTGATGCCAGTATTTAACAGACATGTACATTCAAGCAGACAGATGTTCACTCATGAATGTATCTTCTTCCCTTTTACACCCAAGACGCTCAAAGGCCTGTGAATCCCGCTGGAGGACAAGAAAAGAGAAAGAGAAGGAAAACCCACTTCAGATCCCCTGAGGTGCTGTCCTTATGGCTGGTAGCCTCTTAGCCTGAGCTAGCCCACCCTCAGCCCAATAGCCAGATGTTGTCACCTAAAGATGAGCCACCAACTTCTGCAAGAGCCTCTAAAACCCTGTGGGACACTTAATTACAGGTTTAATTTCATATGACTCTAGGGACATTCTAGAAGTGAAAATAACTAGTCTTTATGCCGTTAACTATCTCTATCTTGCTCTCTTCTAAAAAGAGAGAGCATATTCTTCACGAGTAGGAAATCTTTCCAGGATATTCCTCAATGTCCTCATGGTAATTTTAAAAATATTTTAGTTTGAAGATTTTCCAGGATTGTGCACATGGGCACATGCGTGCACACACACTCTCTCTAAAATTTATTTGAGTGTGTATAGCTTGTATAGACTCATGGGAGGTTCATTTGTTATAAATTTGGTTGTTTGATTTCATCAGAGCAGTTAGACTTTTTTAAATTTTATGTGTGTAGGTATTTGCCTGTGTATATGTCTGTATACCACATATGTGCAGTGCCTGAAGAGGCTAGCAGGAGGCATGAGACCCCTTGAGGCTGGACCTCCAGAGAGCTGTGGGGTGTCACATGGATGCAGGAATCAGCCCTGGGTCTTCTCATCTGAGCAGTTTTATACTCAGCCTCTAAGAACTGACTCTTGAGGTGAAACTGAAATTTAGTAGTTTTTAAAAATAAGTCTACTCTGTTACTTATTTCTTCTAAAATTTTTGATAGCCTCATCTTCCTTTGTTTTCTTTCTGAAGGCTTAAAATTTTAGAAAATTTTATTTTCTTTGTGTGCATGTTTGCCTGCGTACGTGCATGCATGTGCACCACCTACATGCCTGCTGCCCACAGGGTTAGGAGAGGATGTCTCGGACTGGAGTCGCACATGGTTGTGAGCCACCCCATCCTCTGAGAAAGCAGCTGGTACTCTTAACTGCGGAGCCAACCCTCCAGCCCTCTTCTGAAGGAGTTGCTCTGTTAAAATAGAAGAGTTAATACTTACTGATTGTTCTCTGTGTGAGATATATTTGGTTAGATGTCATAAGTCTTGTTTTTTGTCCTATTGGCCTATACATTTTTCTATTTTCATGTGGTTATCTTAAAATTTATTTTTAAGGTCAAAAGACAAAAGGATCTCCCGCTCCCACTCCCTCTCTGTCTCTGTGTGTGTGTGTGTGTGTGTGTGTGTGTGTGTGTGTGTGTGTGTGTTGGTGTTGGCTGTGAGCTGCCCAGCATGTGGCAAACTCAGGTCCTCTGCAAGCGTAGCCACCTGTCCTAACCCTTGAGTCCTCTCTGGCCTCGTGGTTATTGTCTGAGTTGTAAGCTGAGAGATTATGGCTGAAGTTGGGCTTTAGGAGCTGCCTTGTGCCTTTGGCCCTCACTCACTTCTACTTCCTCTCCATCAGAGGGAGCCAAAAGCAATTCTGTGAGCTGCCCAGGTTCTTGCGCTGGTCCAGGATTGAGGCCGGTCTGGGTCTGTTCCTCCAGCCTCAGTCTCACTGGGGTCTCTGTCCTGGCTTCTGCTCTGGTGCTTCATTCAGCAGTGTGTCAGGCTCACAGACACGGAAGCCTAGGGACAGGGAGCATGGGCACATTGTTGTCATCTAGACTCACTCCGACTTTTGCCTCTTTTTATGTCTTACGTAGTTTGAAATCATATTGAGACATCGTAACTAAAAAGCTAGGTGTTGGTGGCTCATGCCTTTGATCCCAGCCCTCAGAACACAGAGGCAGGCAGATCTCTGGGTTTGAGGCCAGCCTAGTTCATAGAGTGAGTTCCAGGACAGCCAGGGCTTCACAATGAAACCCTGTCTTTTAAAACAAGACAGAACAAAAGAGAAAAAGAAAAAAAGCATCATAATTAAAATTTTAGCATGCAGATCCTGCAAATAAAGATATTTTTCTCATATAATCACAATCTTGAGGTCATACATAAAAAGCTAACATTAAGTAAGTGGTATGTTAAGTCTTAACTCATTTGTGATGCTACAATATAACACTTTGTAATAGGTAATTTATAAACAAAAGAAACATGTTAATCAGATCTCTGGAGGTTTGTAAATAACTGTATCAAGGTATGCTTGGAGGTTTGATGGCTGGCAAAGGCCTGTTCCTCATATATGATAGCATTTGAATGTCTTCACATTGCAGAAGAGATGGAAATGGGGGAGACTGAAACCTCTTTTTTTTATTTTTTTTTATTAACTTGAGTATTTCTTATTTACATTTCGAGTGTTATTCCCTTTCCCGGTTTCCGTGCAAACATCCCCCTAATCCCTCCCCCTCCCCTTCTTTATGGGTGTTCCCCTCCTCATCCTCTCCCCATTACCGCCCTCCCCCCAACAATCACGTTCACTGGGGGCTCAGTCTTAGCAGGACCCAGGGCTTCCCCTTCCACTGGTGCTCTTACTAGGATATTCATTGCTACCTATGGGGTCAGAGTCCAGGGTCAGTCCATGTATAGTCTTTAGGTAGTGGCTTAGTCCCTGGAAGCTCTGGTTGCTTGGCATTGTTGTTCATAAGGGGTCTCGAGCCCCTTCGAGCTCTTCCAGTTCTTTCTCTGATTTCTTCAACAGGGGTCCTATTCTCAGTTCAGTGGTTTGCTGCTGGCATTCGCCTCTGTATTTGTTGTATTCTGGCTGTGTCTCTCAGGAGAGATCTACATCCGGCTCCTGTCGGTCTGCACTTCTTTGCATCATCCATCTTGTCTAATTGGATGGCTGTATATGTATGGGCCACATGTGGGGCAGGCTCTGAATACCAAGGGTATTCTTGTGAAACCTCTTTTTAATGAGCATTAGGCTTGTCTGTGTGAGGGGAGCCCTCTTCTTTCCCTGTACCACCTTGGAGGTTAAATGCCAATATAGACTTTTGGTTTGTTTGAAAGCCAAGGAAATTTATTTATTTATACTTATTTTTTTGAGATTATATCATTTTCCTATTTTGTTTTCTCCCTCTAAACCTGTCTTTGCTCTCTTTCAAATTCATGGTCTCTTATTTAATTGACTATTGTTAGACGTGTGTGTGTGTGTGTGTGTGTGTGTGTGTGTGTGTGTACAGTTAAATGCATATATACAACCTACATAGTCCGTATAATGTTACTTATATGTATGTTTTCGAAGCTAACCATTTGGCAGAGGGTAGCCAATGGGCATGCTCCTCCCTGGGGAAGACTGTTTCTTTGGTCCCCTCATTCTGTAGTTGCCTGTAGTTCCTTGTCTAGGGTTAAGGCCTTGTGGGTTTTCTCCAATCCACTTTGCCATGTCTGTTGTCGGCTTTGGCAGTCACCTTGGTGGGACTTTGTGGGTTGGTGAGAGTTTATGGGTGCAGCTCTAATATAAGTAGGAGGCCATTCTCAGAGCAAACTTCCCGATCCTTTGGTCATACAGTCTTTCTGTCCCCTGAGCCTTAGGTGTGGGAATGTTTTGTAGAGGTATCTGCTGGGACTGTGCTCGACAGCTCTGCGTCTTGACTTGTGGTGTTCTGTAATGATCTTCATCTGTTACAAAGAAGTTTCCTTGCCAAGGCACAAGGACTGCACTTACATGTGTGTGTAAATAAGGGCACACATTTAGACTGTAGTTAGGGATTGTGCTCCTTGAGTACAGTGACAGCTGTAGGCTAACTTCCATGACTTCACCAGCCCTGGGTAGTTGGCCAGACTTCCCTCTTGTCGAGTTGATTCTAAATCCAATTGGAGAGCTGTAGGCTATCACCAAGGAATTCGAGACACTACTCACTCTGAGAGTTAGTATGCCATACTGGTTGTTGTTGTGGTTCCTACACTTGGGAGCTGGGTAGAAGGGTTGGCTCTTTTCCTCCTAGGAAGCATTTATGATGCCTTTCCAGTACCATGAAAACTAGACCTTGGAGAAGGCTTTCAGGCCAGTTCCAGTGTGGGCTCCATGTTTGAAACGCACGATGTCTTCAGCAATAGGAACTTGTCTTCTACTTCCCTGGGGCAAGCGAGGACAGTGGCAATGGCCTGCAGTGTTTTAGGAGTCCCAGTGAGTCCTGACCAAACTCTAAAAAGAACTTCTCATGCCTGTTACACATTTTTTTGTTAGATGGCCTTTGGCATTTGGGGAGCATTGTCAGCCCGGGTGCCAAAATTTTGTTTGAACTATCTATGTATTTTTATACAAACTTACACACACACACACACACATACATACATACATATATATATATACATATATATAATTTATTTATTTATTTATTGATTGATTGCAGGTTTCATTTAGGTGGATCGCTGATAGTATGTTTCCTTAGGACTTTTAAAATCCTCCTTAGTGTTATTTTACTGTCTTCTGCTTTTGTTTTCAGTCCCCCTCTTTCCTATTTTCACCCACAGATTACTTTGTATACTGCTGTTCCCTTCTCTGTTGCTGCCCCGCCCTCAGCCCAGCAGTGGCCCCGGGTTACTTTCCTGGCTTCTGCAGTTATTTCAGGATATGTACTCACAGCTGAAAAATTGGAGCCTGAAGCCTCAGATGGGAGGCGACCTGTGACATCGGTCCTTCTGGACCTGGGTTACCTCAGTATTGTAGAAAGTGCATGATTTCATTTTTCTTTTTGGCTGAATAGTATTCTATAGTATACACTCAACACACTCTCATTATGTGTTTATCAAACCAAGCAAATTTAATTATGTTTTCATACAAAATGATTAAAATCTCACACTTCCTCTCATTTTTTTTTATTTTTTTAGATTTATTTTATTTTGTGTGTTTGAGTGCTTTGTCTGCACGTACATCTGTCCCCCACACGCATGCTTGGTGCCTAAGGATGTGGCGAGCCTCCATGTGGATTCTGGGAATCAAACCCTGGTCCTTTGCAAGAACAACAAGTGCTCTTAATGATTGAGCCAACTCTCCAGCCCCCTCTCAAGTTTTTTAAAAATGTATTGTTTATAATAATTTATTTAAAATACAATTATTTAGAATATATTTAAAATGCATTAAAACGTATTCACAGTTCCTTACATGGATTTTGTGTGTTGGTCATTTCTATGTGCTCTGTCATACTCCTCTCACCCCTGCTGATCCCTTTCATAAGTCCACTCCCACCTTCATGTCTGCTTCTGTGCCTGCTGCGTTTCTGTAGTCTCGCTTGCATGTGTTAGGATTCATCTTCTGGAGTTTTGGCAACTTTAGATATACTATTGAAGAAAATGGTGCTCTCTCTCCTGGAACCATTAACTGCCTCACAAGTGCCTTTGCTTCCTCTGTGGGTTGTTGACTGGCCTCATCTTGTACAGGTCTTATGTAGGCAGTCGTAGCTGCTGTGAGTTCATCAGAGCCATGGCTATGTCAGATCTAGAAGACAGTGGTCTACAGAACTTCTCTGGTGGT
The DNA here is from genome assembly GCF_021556685.1 of Rattus norvegicus. Classification (NCBI taxonomy): domain Eukaryota; kingdom Metazoa; phylum Chordata; class Mammalia; order Rodentia; family Muridae; genus Rattus; species Rattus norvegicus. The sequence continues at coordinate 118,626,713 of NC_141542.1, forward strand.
CCAGCCTCCGCAAGTGGGACCAGTATAGGACATCTTGAGGGATGTGCTTATCCAAGCAGAGTTGTGTGACAGTCCGTATTCCGGCCTCTGGTTATTCTTGAGAACTTTGCTTGGCATTTCATTAATCTAGGATCCAGGCAGGTTTCCTGCCTTCCATTGATTCTTCTGGTTCTTTGTTCTCTTCTGTTAACCTGTTCCCTGTTTCCTTGTTCCCTTCTGTTAGCTAGTTCCCTGTTTCTTTGTTCTCTTCTGTTAATTAGTTCCCTGTTTCCTTGTTTCTTTGTTCTCTTCTGTTAACCTGTTCCCTGTTTCCTTGTTTGTTTCTGTGTTGTTGGTCTGGTTTTTCACGTAAGGGTTTGAAAACACAAATTTACTTAATGTCTCTTTTGGGAATTATCTGCTTTCTAAGAATGTTATGTATCTTGAACTTCAGTTTGGTTTTTGCTTCTAATTCTCTAAGGTTGTAGCTGAGGAAAGAGTCCAAGTATTTTTTCTTTTGAAAATAGCATTCAAAATTTAAATATATATTAGCTGGGTTACATTTTTCATTTGGTTGTATTAAGAAAGGAAAGCCAGCAGGTTTGTATTTGATTTATGGGATTAGCCTTGGAAATTAAATTAAAAGCCTGCTCTGCGTTTCCCTTCACTGTTCATTCTCTGCCTTCTAACTGCTGGTTAGAGCTTCTGTTACTGATCTGTCTGTAGAAACTGAGTGTCATAGAGCAGTGACAGCTTAAGCACATGTCTGCGAGTCACACCCTTTGAGGTGACAGTAGATTAAATGTGAATTTCATATATACACGTCGAGAGGTACAGCCAGAGCATGGTGAGTTAGACAAGCGTTATGGGCCTTTTCCTGCTGGAGCTGTCACTTACAGACAATCCCTCTTTAGTCTCTTTGAGGTCACACAGATTCTATTGATTTTCCTTAAGGATGATTAGCTTACCTTTTGGGAGGCATTTGTAGATGACTTTTTTTTTTGGTTCTTTTTTTCGGGGCTGGGGACTGAACCCAGGGCCTTGCGCTTCCTAGGTAAGCGCTCTACCACTGAGCTAAATCCCCAGCCCCTGTAGATGACTTTTAAACAGTATCATACTTTTACTTAATTTGGCTTTTTGACAGGGTCCCAGGTATTCTTGGTTGGCTTTGAATTTGCTGTTTAGTCAAGGCCGACTTTAACTCCTGATCCTCCTGCCTCTGCCTCCCAGGCGCTAGGGTTACAGGTGTGCAGCACAGCGTCAGGTTCATGGAACACTGGGGATTGAACTTGGGGCTTTGTGCATGTTGAGTAAGCATTGTAGTGTCAGAACCACATTGCTCGCTCTGGAGGAGTGCTTTTCAGACGGGAGATACATGTTTTGATTAAGAACAAGGAGTTTGAGCAAGATTTAAGAAGTCTGTGGAGTGTTTTCCTTTTTTGCTGTTCTAGGCTACCTGTCTTCCATTTTCACATCTCTGATTGGATGCTGAGGTTGTAACAAGTTATTTCCTTCATCTCCCTGAGTGAGCATCAAACCCAACCTTGTACTTAACTAGGCTACAGCAGTACCACAGAGTGAGCCCCAGGCCACCCCCAAACTCTTTATCGTGGATTCAGTAATTCAGTACTCAGTAAGCTGAGTACCTGCACATTTAATAAACACGTTGTTTACATATTGTCCACATTTAATAAACACTTATTTGATGAATTAATGAATGAACCAGTGTCTGAGTTACTGAACAGAACAAGAAGTGATCTTTGCTAGGCAGTGACAGCTCTTAGCTGAGGTGCCCAATTAGAGATAAAGTTAACTGATCCTGGAGTAAAGGAGTCTTAAACATTTGAATCAAGAGACATTTCGTTGTTTCTCATGTGCTCTTAATTCTAGATATATAGCTATCAAGATACTCTTTACCTCAACATGATAAATTATTTACAAGTGTAAATACAACTTAAGGCCAAGCAGATTTCTACTTTTTCAGAGAAGAGCCAGAGTAGCTTCCAGAGTCAGTCTCTGCCTGGCCGAGGCTGTGCCAGCAGAGGCTGTGCCAGCAGAGTGGCAGCCCAGGAGGGCACATGTGCTGGGGTGGAATGAGGAGGCCATGGCAGGTTCCCACCTGCAGAGGACCGGCCTCAGAAAGCCCACCGTGTGCTACTACTCTTCAGAAAACTTCCTTCCATTCTTGGCTCTTCCAGGTAATGTAGTCTTTTATCAGAAGACTAACTTGTTAACCTGGTCGGCACATCTATCTCCCTCCCCTTCAGTCAAGGCCTCACACTTCTACCTTAATTCAAAAGTGTAAACATCTACACAGAAACCCTGGGATTCCATTGCAAAGCTGTGCGTCTCATGTCTTAGTAGGTTGTGAACTTAAGATGTAAGCTTGCTATCTTAGTTATTTATTTATTTGAGGGGGGAGGGGAGGAAAGGGGAGTGTTTATTTGGCCTACACTTCCACAGCACTGTTCATCATTGAAGGAAGTCAGGACAGGAACTCAAGCAGGGCAGGAACTTTGGAGGCAGAAACTGATACAGAGGTCATGGAGGGTGTTGCTTACTGGCTTGCTCTGCCTGTAATCTTATATATCTTGGTGTTTTTGTCAATAAGAAATATATGTGACAAGTAGGTACTCAATATAGGTTTGCTGAGTGACAATCAGTTAGATTGTCATTGTCTGTGAACTTGTTTTACCTCCTTGTAAATTGTTTCAAGGCTGTATTGCAGATTTTATTTACCTTCATGGTCCTAACAATTATCTTGTGGTTACTGAATAAGTGCCCACTGAATTATGTCAATTCCTTTGAAGTTCTCTGCTAATCATTCTGCTGTTCTCAATGGCAGACATATCATGTAGATTTCTTGACACAATAATATGACACTTAAATTTAGATCAGATATATTTATTTAGACTTCCCAGGGGAGATTGTCATCCACTAATGATGCTCGAATGGGCTGGCCAGGCCAGAGCTGTTTCACTTAAATGTAACTTTCCCTTTACAATGAGCTAGAAACAACATTTTCAAACATAGACAGCTTAGCAGATGTGTAAGGCACAGTATTGTGTCCATGGCATGGCCTAGTCATTGGTAGTATGACTGGCAGAATGACAGACACCGTGTTTGTAGTTAAGACCGATCCTGCCTATTGGAGTGCTTCTGAAAGGTGACCTCATTTTGTGTTCATTTGTAACCGTGGCTATTGCTTGCTCGCTCGGTGAGCAAGCTTCGTCTCAGTCTCACTGCTAGGAGCACGTAGAAGGGAGAAACACTGAGACCATTCATTTTGTGTTTTAGCCATTTAATTGTTTCCTATTCCTTATCAGTGTACAGACATTCTGACAGTGCACCGTGAGTTGTAAAGTGATTTGGATAAATCTTACAAGGTAATGATTGTACTGAATTCAAGTGCTACCAGTTTTTCTTCTAGTTCATCAGAGGCAGAATGAAAGTTTTCTCATGTTTTTACCTTATATGTCATATGTAAATATGTGTGCATTTATCGTATGCGTGTAAAGTCAGAGGATGTTACCCTGAACTATCTCACTGCCCATAGTGTGATTACACGGTTTCATTAGTGTATTTGCCAACCTCCAATGACAAACTTGATTGAATCTCTGTAAGAATTTTAGATAAAGGAAACAAAATACTTCCCCAATAAAATGTTGGTGTTAAAATAAGGTTTTCTAGTTTGAGAGAGAATTTAATCACTCTAGATTAAAGTTTCTTTATGCTATCAAAAATCTGCTATTCATCAGGTAAATCACACACCTTTAATCCCAGCTCGCAGGACTCAGAGGCAGGTGGATCTCTGAATTCAAGGCCAAGCTAACCTGTGTAGTGGGTTCCAAGACAGCCAGAGCTCCCTATGCTCCTCCTTGGAGACAGTATCTTATGTACCCCAGGTTGGTCTCAAACGTGCTCCGTAGTTGAGGAACTTCTTATTCTCTTTTCTCCAACTCCAAGTGCTAGGATTATTACAGTGTAATAATGCCAGAAGAACCAATATTTCTATCTTTGCATTTGCAGAATGCAAAAGTTGACAAATACAAAGCCAAAAATTGAGAAGCAGGATGCATTTTAGAATAGATACTTGTGTATATCTGTATATTCATAAGATAATAAATACCATAGGAATTTGGTCATCCTGCAAAGAAACTAGTTATCTATTTTATATTTTGCCATTTGATTTTTTTTTTTTTTTTTGGTTCTTTTTTTCGGAGCTGGGGACCGAACCCCGGGCCTTGCACTTCCTAGGTAGGCGCTCTACCACTGAGCTAAATCCCCAGCCCCTGCCATTTGATATTTTTAATCCTGTTTATGAAATTTGTATATATGGATATAGGCTATGAGAATTTAACTTCTAATTATAGAAAACAAAGTTTTTATGATTCTTTAAAAAATATTTAGTCATGTTTATGGGAAAACACAGTCTCAAATTGAAGACCATTAAATAAGATAGATTCGAATAAATAGGTTCAATAAATCCAAATAGCAAGCAGTTCAGTAAGACTTATATTAGTTTCACTTTTTAAAAACTTGCTTCTTGGGGCTGGGGATTTAGCTCAGTGGTAGAGCGCTTACCTAGGAAGCTCAAGGCCCTGGGTTCCGTCCCCAGCTCCGAAAAAAAAAAGAACCCCCCCCCCAAAAAAAAAAAAAAAACTTGCTTCTTATAAAGAGATAACATTGGGGTTAGAGATACAGCTCAGTTGGAGGCTTGCTTACCTACCATGCTTGAAGGCTGGGCTGGACCCCAGCGCTGCATTCGTTGAGCCGGCTACATGCCTTTGTTAACAGAGTTCTCAGCACAGGCAGGAGCTATACATAGGCTTAACATCAGTCTGGGCTACGTGAGATCTGGATTTTTTTAAAAATTATGTTGGCAACAACATACATACATTTTTGTATATTATCCTGTTACAGTCTGGTTAGTAATTGATAGCCACTAAATTATATAATTTTTTTCTTTAGAAAATTTAAATTATGTATATATTTATATGTGAACTTTTGTTTTATCGATTATTTTATTTATTTATATTTCAAATGTTGTCCCTCTTCCTGGTTTCCCCTTCACAAGTCCCCTATCCCATACCCCCTACTCCTGGCTTCTATGAGGGAGCTCCCCGACCCACCCACCCACTCCCACCTCACCCCTCTAGCATTCTCCTACACTGGGGCAACAAGCTTCCACAGGGCCAAGGGCTTCCCCTCCCATTGATGCCAGATAAGGCCATCCTCTGCTACATATGCAGCTGGAGTCATGGGTCCCTCCATGTGTGCTCTTTGGTGGTTTAGTCCCTAGGAGCTCTGGGGATTTTGTTCTTAAGTGCAGATGTCTGTGAAGGACATAGGTGTCTGGTCCCCTGGAGCTGGAGTGACATGTGATTGTAAATCAGCTGTTGAGTGCTAGGAATTTAGCTGGGGTCCTCTGTAAAAGTGGGTGTGCTCTTAACTTCTGAGCTAGTGCTCTAGCTCCTAAATTGTAGGGATTTTTATCCTCTGTAATAACCTAAGCCACAGTGGTATACAAATGAAAAGCCTATGGCATTCTTGTCTCAGATAGCACTCAGTCTAATGGAGTATGTAGACAGAATGAATAGTTCAGATACACTGTAATGTGCTGTTACAGATGGCTGCACACATAGCCCTGGTCTGAAGAAGGCGGCTGTTGTAGCCTAAGTGGTGGTTACTATGGGATAGACATCACAGAGGAAGCAGCTTCCACATTAGGTTGCTCATGATTTTCCTGGGTGTCGCGCGCCCAATGTCCCGCCAGCAAGAACGACGCGCGGCAACAGGATTCTTCTGCTAGCAAGCCTTTACTGTGTTACAGCTCTTCTTAGTGTTACAGCTCTTCTCAGTGTTACAGCTCTTCTTAGTGTTACAGCTCTCTTGAACAGGGACCCCGAGCAGCAAAATCGCTCGGCTTATATAGACAGCAGTATGCTAATTATCTCTCAGGGATTGGTGGGGCTTGGATCACCCCACTACTTGTCCTCCAGGGATTGGCGGAGAATGAATCACCTCATTAGCATATTAACGGTCAACTAACACCTGGTGAATAAACCGCACATGTGCAGTACCGCTGTTCACCACTAGAGGGAGCCCTAGCAAGGGGACAAGCCTGCACATGCGCAGTAAGTCGTTTATATCCAGACAAGGCTGGATGTCGGCGCCATCTTTGTTTCGCCGCGCCGCTCTCTACATCTCCCCCTTTTTTGTTTAATAAAATGACTGGTCTAGATCTGGGTGTCACGTCAATCTTGTCATTGCTCCTGTCTTAGGTCGTTCTCATCCAAACTCGGCCTTACCCGTCATAGAGTTACCCTATCGCCACCGGGCCCCGTGTCTTAGGTTGGTCCGAGTTCGAGGAAAGTTGCCCGTCCCTGGATACAATGACTCCACATGACTGTGACAAAAATGATCTAGGGCGAACTCTTGATCTTTCAAAGAGGCCAGCCATATGTTGGGAGAAGTACCCTTTTTAATGGTGGTCATAGCCTGGTAAACAACCACTTTGTGTCTGGCATGTTCTCTTTTTTAAACAGCCAATAAGCCAGAGACCTACTCCGCAACCCAGGAGGACAATAGCTCCCCAGGACAAACATGCCCGCCCACTCCTTAACAAGGGAGAAAGCATTGGTAATCCATGAGGTAAAGTCTTCAACTGTGATGGGGTCCAGACTAGTGCTGTTGAGGACAGCTATCTGCATCAGCAATTGTCTTGATAGTTGCTCTGCTTTCATGGACCAGTTTCCTTTCAGGTAATTCGAGATTTCTTTGCTCTGTTGAAAATGCTGAGAAAAGTTAGCTTGCAAAAGAACAATGCATAAACCTCTAAGGGAGGAAACACAAGACAGCTGTGTCATATGATACAGTGCTTCAATTTGTTCTTGAACTAAATCTATCCTTTGATTGGCTAATAGAAGGCCAGATGGCAAATGGGTATTAAATTCTTCTTGTATCTCTAGCGCCAGTGCAGTTCTTTATACAATCTGATTGACAGTCTTAGCCGTCTGTATTTGATTGGTCATAGCGATTTCAGCTGTGGTAGCTGCGGCAGCAGACAGCACAATGGCTGAAATTATGGCTGCCGTAATTCCAAAATCTCTTTTGGCTCTCTGCAAATTAAGAATATGAAAGCTATCTGGGTTTGCCTCCACTGGGATTGGCACAAAGGAGGGAATCTTAACCATCACTGCGGTGTCATTAGTGCCATCCCAGCATTCAGCTAAATAGCAGACTACATCAGAGCTATTACAATTTAAAACACCACTGCTGACATTAGTGCTTATCAGAAAGAAAAAAGGTGATCTAACACATACTGAAGTACTAGTGGCAGTATTATTTGCCAAGAGGTTATTATATTGGTCAACCTGGTATCATTTTTTCTGGTAGCTGAAACATTATACAGCACGAAGTTCTCACCCATCAACCTAGCAAAGGGGGTCAGGGATGTATATGCCCCTTGCTCATTGGACAGCACCCATTGAAACCAAGGCCAGAGATTATGCTTGCCAGTCTTATTCTCAAAACAGTAGAATTGCTATGAACTGGCATGGGTACTGGCCAGGATCTGGCAATAGCCCACAGGGTGAGCGAATTAACCTGTATTACCATTCCCAGTAGTAATAGTAGGGTTCGTAGTCTCATCTTCAGGAAGAGCAGAAGGCAATTTTCGAGTCAAACGCTCAGGTACCCAAATTGGATTTTCTTGATTCTGCGGAAAAACACAAATCGCTCCCCTGGATCGTATTAGAATAGGATCCGGGCCTTTCCATTCTCCAGTGAGTACATCCTTCCACTTCACCTGATCCTTGGGTGGAATAGGCCACTGCCCATGGCGTTCTGCCGCCGAATAGTCATGGGCGTCTAAATTTAAGAAATTTAAAGTAAGAAGTGCAGTGGAGATGGCAACCTTGGGGGTTGGCGGCACCTCACCAATTCCCCCTTTTTGTTTATTTAAATAAGCCTTTAATGTGCGATGGGCACGTTCAATGATTCCTTGGCCTTGAGGATTATAAGGAAGTCCTGTCAGGTGTGCAACACCCATCTGATTGCAGAAATGTTTAAACTTTTCTGAAGTATAAGCAGGGCCATTGTCGGTCTTGAGCAGCCTAGGAAGACCCCAAGCACTCCAAGCCTCAAGACAGTGGGCAATGACATGAGAGGCCTTTTCCCCAGACAAGGGAGAAGCAACTATGACCCCGGAGCATGTATCGATGGAAACATGCACATACTTTAATTTTCCAAAGGCGGGGACATGGGTAACATCCATCTGCCAAACCTGCAGGGGTCGAAGGCCACGGGGATTAATGCCCACATGTGGGGTGGTAATAAACGCACTGCAATTACCGCAGCGAAGCACTATTTTTCTGGCCTCTGCTCTAGATATAGGAAAACGTCTGCGTAAGGTCTCAGCAGTAACATGAAATAAGGAATGGAACTGGGTGGCAGCTTCCACAGGAGTCAGCACAGCAAACGTAGTGGCTCTAGTAGCCAAATCGGCCAGGTTATTCCCATGAGACATTGGGCCAGGCAACCCTGAATGAGCCCTTATATGGGTGATGAAAAAAGGGGAATGCCGAGATAGTAACTCCTGCTGGATCTCCAGAAATATAGAAGCCACTGTACTAGTGGTTCTAATCATTCCCGCAACTTCTAAAGATTTAACTGAATTAACCACATAGGAGGAATCTGAAACAATATTTAATGGACTAGGGAACACTCGGAGCACTTCCAATACAATCTGACACTCAACTAATTGAGGGGAATTAGGGGTAAATTGCTTAGTTACCACTTTACCGTCATGCACGTAAGTACCCAAACCAGTTTTCGATCCATCCGTATAAACAATATCCCCTGCCTGAAGGGGTTCCATGCTGGTAACCCGGGGAAACACAAGGGGATGACATTTTGCAAAGGTCAAAATGGGGTGCCTGGGGTAGTGATTATCAAACACCCCTGAAAAGATGCACACAAGTATTGCCCAGTCATCATTTGTAGCAGCCAGCACTTGGAGCTGTTCTGCAGTATAGGGTATAACAATTTTTATTGGATGTTTACCAAAATGAGTTACAGCTACTTTTAGTCCTCTCATAGCCAATCTTGCCACCGCTGAGGGGTACCACTCTATGGTTTTAGCCGGAGAGGCTTGTGGGTGAATCCAAAGTAAGGGGCCATTCTGCCATAACACCGCAGTGGGTAATTTAGCAGTTTGCAAAACACATAGCTCAAAAGGTTCATCAGGTTGTATCCTTACTAATTGAGCCTCAGAAAGAGTCTTCTCCACCTTTCGGAGGGCCTCTACAGCCTCCATAGACAGGGATCGCGGGGATGTTAATTGCGGATCCCCTTCCAATATATCAAACAAAGGTTTTAACTCAGCAGTAGATATTTTCAGGAATGGCCGTAGCCAATTAATATCTCCCAAAAGTTTTTGAAAATCATTTAAGGTTTGTAGGTGATCTCGCCTGATTTCAATTTTTTGTGGAGTAATAACTTCTGGATGTACAACAGCTCCTAAAAACTTGCCCATCAGCGATCTCTGAACCTTTTCAGTAGCTATAGTTAGCCCAAACTGTTGGAAATGTTTAATTAAGTCAGCATATGCTATCTCAAGCTCTTGAGGTTTGGATCCACAAAGGAGTATATCATCCATGTAATGAAGAATCGTTAGTGATGGATATTGCCCTCTGACAGGAGTCAGGGCCTGTTGTACATATAACTGACATATAGTGGGGCTGTTTGCCATCCCCTGGGGCAAGACTTTCCATTGATAGCGCTCATCAGGCTCCACATGATTTATTGCAGGCAGAGTAAAGGCAAACCTCTCTTTATCCTTAGGATGTAAAGGAATAGAGAAAAAGCAATCCTTAATATCTATTATAATAACCTCCCATTGCTTTGGCAAGGCAGAAAGAAGCGGAAGACCGCGTTGGACTGATCCATACAATTTCATTTGTGTATTAATTGCTCTAAGATCATGCAATAGTCTCCATTTTCCTGACTTCTTTTTTATAACAAATATTGGAGTATTCCAGGGTGAGCTTGAAGGTTCCAAATGTCCTAATTGCAACTGTTCCTTTACTAATTGGTGAGCGGCCTCCAGCTTTTCAGAGGAGAGAGGCCATTGAGGAACCCATACAGCTTCCTCTGTTATCCACGGTATGGGCATAGCCCCCTCAATGGCCCCTAAGAAAAACCCAGATCGTGACGATCGGGTTTTGCAGTGGGTTGAATTGGCTCTGTAGTTCCTTGGTGATGCTTACCAATGCCTTTTCCTGGGACATACCCCATATCCCTTATCATTCTCTGTGCTGGTAGGGAATTCTCATTCATAAGTTTAAGCCCTAACTCAGCCAAAATATCTCTTCCCCATAAGTTGACAGGTAAAGGAAGAACATATGGGACGAAACTACCCTCCTGTCCTTCTGGGGCTTTCCACTTTAAGGGCCTAGAGCTAATAGTTGGACTAGCTTCATAACCTAAACCTTGTAATGAATGGGAAGATTGAGTAATGGGCCATTTTGTAGGCCACCATTTAGTGGAGATAATGCTTTTGTCTGCCCCTGTATCTAGAATTCCCTCAAATGTCTTTCCTTCAATGGTTAGGATCAGAGTAGGTCGAGCGTGTAAATCGACCATAAGATATGCTGAATCAGTGCCCGTAGAGCCGAAACCCTTCTTTCCTCTTTTTGTACTTCCCGATTTAAACTGGGCGTGATAACTGGGTAAAACAAGCAATTGTGCAATCCGGTCACCTGGGGAAATGGAGAAGAGACCTCGTGGGGAGGAGCACATGATCTTCAACTGGCCCTCATAATCTTGATCAATAACCCCAGGATGTACCACCAATCCTTTAAGAGTAGTAGAGGAGCGTCCTAAAAGCAGACCAACTGTATTGGGTGGTAAAGGGCCATGAAAGTCAGAGGGGATAGGCTGCACCCCCATTTGAGGGGTTAGGACGATTCTGGAGGTGGCACGGAGGTCTAATCCTGCGGAACCCGGAGTGGCTCTCCTGGGGAAGTTTGATGAGCCCAGGTTACTGGGGAGCTGGTTGCCCCATATATTTGAGGGCCCTGAGGACGGGGGCCCCGTTGGACGTTTTTTGACATATCCAAGGGTTTCCCTGTTATGTCCTTTACTGACCTGCACTCATTGGCCCAATGTTTCCCTTTCTTACACTTTGGACACAGTCCTGGGACTTTCTTTGGATTAAAACCAGGATTCTGATTCCTGCACTCCCTTTTCATATGACCGGGCTTTCCACATTGGAAACACGTGATGCCTCTGCTAGAGAGGCCAGGCCGCCTTTGTCCTTGTAATATAGCTGCGGCTAGACCAGTATTGGTAAGTGGTCCTCCTATTTCCCTACAGGCTTTCAGCCAAGCCTGCAGCCCCTTAGATTTCCAGGGGAGGATTGCATTGCGGCATTCTTTGGTACATTGTTCAAAAACTAACTGTTCTATTAAGGGCATGGCCTGGTCTTGGTCTCCAAAAATCCTACCAGCAGCCTCCATCATGCGGGCCACAAAATCTGAGAAAGGCTCACTTGGTCCTTGGATGACCTTGGTCAGGTTCCCGGACACCTCTCCTCTGTTAGTTAGAGCTTTCCATGCCTTGACAGCACTAATAGCAATCTGGGCATATACCTCCAAGGGGAAGGCAGTTTGATTATTGGCCCATTGCCCTTGTCCAGTTAACATGTCAAATGTCCAGGCAGGTTGTCCTGCTGCTGCATTTGCACGTGCTTGTGCTTGGCAAGCATCGTGCCACAATGCCTTCCACTCAATATACTGTCCCATGCTAAGGAGACAGGCCTTTGTCACAGATTGCCAGTCTGCTGGAGTCATGGCAATGCTTGCTAGTCTTTCTACCTGTGACATGGTAAAATTAGCAGTAACCCCATAGGCACGAACAGACTCTGCCAGTTCCTTAACTTGCTTGTGCTCTAGGGGCTGATGAGAACGAATGCCATCGTCCTCAAACACAGGAAACATTTGCCTAAGTGCTCGCTGTGTTTCAGGTGGACAGAAAGAGTACTCACACTTCCCCTCTATATAAGGCGGGGGAGTGGAGGCCACCGAGGCATTAATAACTTTCGATTTCTTCACAGTGGCTCTCCACCTAGGCCCATATCTTTCTTCCTCATATCTGGCTGCCTCTTCCTCTAATTCCTCCTCCTCCGACTCTGACAACTCTTGCTCAGAGTCACTACCAGTCAGTTCTAAGGCTTCTGATTCTTTTAATGGATACAAAGTATCCTCTCCGGATGACTTGTACTTCATCCTCCGGGGTATACCTATTTTTTCCTCCAGCGGCATTTCTTCCGCCTTTTGTATCTCTTTCACTTTTGTTTTAGTAACCTTTTTCTTTTTGCGCGCTCCTAATTTCTCACTCTGCTCCGTTTCTGACATGCTCTCTTGAATGTTCTGTCCTGCCTTGACTATGTCCTCACATTTTAACACAACTAGTAAGAAGACAACAGTCACTATAAAAACGAGCAACAATCCCTCCATGGCAAGACTAAATCCAAAAAGGGGCATGCCTCTCGGAGCTTGCCTTTTAATTTACCTTCTCGCAGTTCTGAATCCTCTTCAGCACACTGAAGGGTCCCCTCGGCACCGGCGATGTTGGTTTCCGGGTTTCGGCACCACTTGTCGCGCGCCCAATGTCCCGCCAGCAAGAACGACGCGCGGCAACAGGATTCTTCTGCTAGCAAGCCTTTACTGTGTTACAGCTCTTCTTAGTGTTACAGCTCTTCTCAGTGTTACAGCTCTTCTCAGTGTTACAGCTCTCTTGAACAGGGACCCCGAGCAGCAAAATCGCTCGGCTTATATAGACAGCAGTATGCTAATTATCTCTCAGGGATTGGTGGGGCTTGGATCACCCCACTACTTGTCCTCCAGGGATTGGCGGAGAATGAATCACCTCATTAGCATATTAACGGTCAACTAACACCTGGTGAATAAACCGCACATGTGCAGTACCGCTGTTCACCACTAGAGGGAGCCCTAGCAAGGGGACAAGCCTGCACATGCGCAGTAAGTCGTTTATATCCAGACAAGGCTGGATGTCGGCGCCATCTTTGTTTCGCCGCGCCGCTCTCTACACCTGGGGGGGGGGGTGAATAGAAAAAATAGAAAGACATCAAATTGGAGGAGGGCATAGAGGTGTGAAAGATCAGGAACCCTAAATGTTCTAGTTTCCTTCTGTTGCACCATGGCCAGAAGCAAAGTGTGGGAGGAAACACATTTATTGCAGCTTACGGGTGACATTCTATCATTGAGAGAAGTGAGGGTGAGAACTCAAGCAGGAACAATGGAGAGACATTGTTTTCTGGCTCATGCTTTCTTATATTTGCCCAGGGAGTGGTGCTGCCCACAGTGGGCTGGGCCCTTCTACATCAGTTAACAACCAAGAAAACCTTCTACAACATATGCCCACAGGGAAATCCGACCTGGGCAGTTCCTCACTTGAGATTCCCCTTTATGTGACTCTAGGCTGTGTCAAGTTAACAGTTAAAACTAGCTAGGGCTATTAGTAGGTTTTAAAATTGTGTGACTGTTATGGGAGATAAAAATTGTATTGATTACCAGGCAGAGTACTCTGGATTTTATCCTTTAGGGTGTGATTGTAAAATTAATGTCAGATACTAAGTACTAATAGATTAATGCTGATTGTTCCTGTGTGGCGGGTGGTCCTTCTTGTAATCTGAACTGGATCTACACTCCCCTACTAGAAACAAGCCCTTCTGGGCATGCCTTTGAGGGAGTTCCCAAGATTTCAGTTAGGGAAATCTACCATGGAGACGAGCAGCACTACTACCTGGGCTGAGGTCCAGAGCTCAGATGAGAAGGCGCCACCTGAGCGTGGCTCTTCTCTGCTTCTTGAGTGGCACCACATACCGAGCTGCTCTTACTGCCTCGTCTTTCCTAGGTGGACTAAGGTCTTCTGAAATGTGAGCCCAAATAAACACTCCTGCCTCAGATCCCTATTGTCAGACATTTGGTTAAGTGTGAGAAAGGTAGTGACATGTAAAGTGTAGATAGGTCACTGGGCACTGGGGATGATGGGCAATACTGTGTGGCTTCAACCAGTGCATTCACTTTGTAGAGCTCTGTTATCTACTATGCATGAGCCACTTTTCTATGCGATGGATGGAGATGGAAGACACCTGCTTGTCTATAATTTATGTAACAAATCAGCACTGGATACGCCTCTCCCGTACCTTTCGCTGCAGTTGATAATATAATTTCTTTTTCCATACCTTTGATTACTTCTAGACTAAGGATGGTTTTGTGACACCCCCGCCCCCAATATTATATAGTTTGAGGGTTTTTATTTGTTTTTCAGACAGACACTTACTACATAGCCCAGGCCTGATGCCAACTCTCTCTTGGTTCTAGTATTATAGGGTTCACCACCACACCTAATGTTAAGGCTGTGCATTTTTACTGATATAATTATAAATTACTTCATGTACACTGTGACTAGGTTTTAACCCCATCTGTCCACACCGAGCCTTCAGCAGTCTTTCATTGTACAGCTTTACTTCTTGTGGGGTTTCTGCTCTAGCATGATTTGACTTTTTAAAACCCTGTCTTCACTGTCTAGGGGGAAGTAGAAGTGCATGGTAGTCTAGGAAGAGATTTTATTTTCTTAATATGCCTTTTCCTATAGGGTGGGTTATTGACTTCCAAGTGTGGGTTTGTTTTTCTTCAAAAGCTGTATTTTCTTCTGCTCACTCAGGCTCTCTGAGAGTAAAAGATTTTCCTTATAAACAATCCATTTTCTCTTCTGGATTGTGGATTTGAGCCCATAACTAAATATTCCCTACCTTTGGATCCTGAGGATTTCTTCCGTTTTTTCTTTTAGTCTGAATGTATCAGTAAGTGGTTCACGTTTAGTCACTGTAAGTGCATGATTATTTGCAGTTGTTCTTAGTAAGGTCATAGGTAGAGCTGTAGGCTGCTGCTTTCTCCTTTAGACAGCTGTTGAGCATGGTGAGTCCATTTTGAGGTATTATCAGCCCCTGACCAATGCCATGCAGTTTTGGTTTTTGTTGCTCTAGAATGTATGGTATGGATGTGGGGTGTGAGTGTGTATGAGAGTGTGTGTATGAGTATGTATTGTGTGTGTGTGTCTGTGTGTGTGGTATGTGTGTCTGTGTTTCTGTGTGTGGCATATCAGTGTGAGTGTGCTTTGTGTGTGTGTGTGTGTGTGTGTGTGTGTGTGTGTGTGTGTGTGTGTGTTGTTTAAGCACATTTGTATTTTCTCCAGTTTTCTCTCATTCCCTTTCTCTCCCCTTGCCCTTTGAGGAGAGAAGAGCGTGTTTTGTGTGAGTGTCCCACAGGTCTCTGGGTATTTCTTTCCTGTTTTCTCTTTGTTGTCTGGCTGGGTGACTCTCTTCTGTCCTTAAACTTATTGATAGTGGCTTCTGTTGTCTTCACTATACTGTGGAGCAGGGCTGGGGAGTTTTAAGTTTGCATTTCTTCCTTCTATAATTTCTCTCTGATTATTCTTACAGCTTGTCTTCCTTGGTTAAGTCTTGTATTTTTACTGTTGGCTTTGAGAGTTTATATCTCATTGCTGAAGAGTTTTTCTGTGGCTGTTAGACCTCTTACCTTGGTATGCTGGCATGTGATTCATCTTGGTGTTAGTATTAATTATCCTTAAATTAAAATTAGGATTTTTCTCAGTGACAGGCAATTTCTGATTGTACCCTTTGTAATTTATGTGTTATGTTAGACTTGGGAAACACTTCAGTGTCTTCATAAGTAGGTACCTTGTTAAGTTTTTTAGCATGTAGATCTTAGTCTGCTTTCATGGGGTACTGTTCCAATGACAGTTTAATTTTCCCCATGCCGTTTTGATTTCCTTCATTGATAATCCTGAGCTCCCAGTGGTTCCTACTTGTGCTACCTGAAAAGCTAAAAAATTCTTTCTTAGATTACATCATGGATGTCTATTGAAGGGGGAGAATGTGCTGGGTTTTCTTACCACATCCTGCTCTCCTGGTGTCTGTGGAATGGGGAAGGCATGTGGCTTCTTAGATTGTCCTTTGTGCAAAACCTGGATCCCGCCTGCCTGTTCTCCCTGCCTATTCTGGGATCTGTGAATGAGGAAGGTGTCCCTGAGACCTGTGAGTACAAAGAGGTCCTGTGTATCAGGCAGACACGTTAGAGATCGCTGCAGAGGCACCAAATGTGTCATCACCACATTCAGGAAAGAAAGACAGCTTGGTAATTCCCCTGACAGGAACTTGATGCAGGAGTGAACCCAAGTTTGGACCCTCCATGTCGCTCCATTGCCTTCCATCTGTCTGTAGTTTGTGTTTCATCTTTGTATCTGACCTCTTCCTAACAAAGGGCTTTGTTCTGTACTTACTGAACAACACAGAAAGCATCACATGGTGAAGCAATGGCATACTTCACAGAAATCCTTAACAGTGTTACAGGGGATGAGGTTGCTGACCCCCTGAGTCAGATAGCAAACATCATTGTAAGCACACAGTTACCCAGCAGCATCCGCATGCTGCTCCCAACATCCACAATGGATATTTGTTATAGAGCACTGCTTCCATGGGCTGGGGGCTGCTCGGGCAAATGACTGCCATAGCACACGTGCACACATGCACACATGCACACGTGTACACATGCATTGCCGTGGGTTGGGCATGGAAGAATACATAGTTTATGATTAAAGCTATGCATTAGCACAGGATTTGAAAGCTATCACATAGAAGATCCCAGACAAGTAAGGTCACATCATTTTCATCCAAGCAGGTTAAATAGGCTGAGTATAGAGTGGGGTATCAGGCTAGGTTTATGTGCTGTCCATGTGTATTATGAGCTGGGCTGTGAGGCAACAGTTCTAGTCTCTTAGAGTGGAAGAGATAAAACGTACTAGCTCACCTTTGACCGTATTGCTTGCTATAGTTGGGTCTCTAGCAGGTCCCGTCTGCCTGACTTGCTTATCCCAGGTAGAAAAGGTGAAGCGTAGGCAGGGTTGCAGGCTACGTGATCACTGCCCATGGAGTCACTCAGCTTCCTAGGTTTTTGGTCTTTGCTTGTTATTGAAAACACTTACATATATGCGACTTGTCATGAGTGGTACTTACACGTTGTGTATTGATCTGATAATTTTTTTCTTCTTTATTACCTTGGGTATTTCTTTTTTTTTTTTTTTTTTTTTTGGTTCTTTTTTTTTTCGGAGCTGGGGACCGAACCCAGGGCCTTGCGCTTCCTAGGTAAGCGCTCTACCACTGAGCTAAATCCCCAGCCCCACCTTGGGTATTTCTTAGATCTGATAATTTCTTAAGTACTTATCAGGTCAGGCAGCCCAACAGTTAAACTTGGTTAATTGACTATGGAGTTACCCTGCTTTCAAAAGCATCATCCTCATCCCTATGTTTATTTCTAGGAGAGGTATGTATATATTCTGGGCTAGCATATTGATAAACATAAACAAACCTCTTAGGACAGGCTGGAACATTCCCCAGACTCTGCCAGATCATGCTTCCCATTTTCTTTTCCTGAGCTCTACATATTTTTTTGAAGCTTCTGATAGATAGCAGGAATAAAAATATAAAAATGCTTATCAATATGCATTTAGAATAAAGATGGCATTTATGCCACATCAGAACCAAAATAACCACAATCCTATATTGTAGTAGGTTTTGTTATAGTTAAATTCAAAATATTTCTAGCATTTCTTCCCTTGAAAGTATTTCTTATTCTTTGGTTGGACACAGGCTGAGAAGTATGTTTCCACAGCTGCAGGTAAAAATAGCGGCAGCTGCAGCAACAGCAACAACAACAACAACAACAACAACAACAACATCAACGACAACATCATCATCAACGACAACTCATTGTCTGTTTTTGTGTGCCACAAATGACTGTCTTTTCTCCATGGGATTGAGCTTTTACGTATTAGAAAGTGTTCTACCACTGAGTTAAACTCCAGAGTCATTGTTTTAAAGTTGCTGTCTGGACCCAGGGGCCTGGAATCATTGTGGTCAGCACACAGGTGCCTCAGCTGGTCCCCTGTAGTTACTGACTTAGCCAGAGGGGGCTCAGTCTTGGTTGTTCATTTGGAAATTTTAGCAAAAAGTTTCTTATAACTCAAAATGTTTTTCCTAATTACTTTATAGTTCACACAATTGAACACCTTTTGGTTGGGAAACAATTGTAATTTATTCTCTTCTCAGAGAAGAGTAACTTTTGACATTTGTTTAGATGAAGCAACTGGTTAGGGAGAGAATCTTTTTTGAGTCTGTGTCAGTGTCATTAACTGGAAACAGGACTCTATGGTACGGACTGTGGCTCGGGTAGAGAGCACTTGCCCTGCACATGGGAGGCTGGGGCTCAACTTGCAGCACCACGAAAATGAACACAGAAGAGCCACTGCCACCACAACCAGACACCGCCTTCTGGTGTGGGTGATGAACAACTGGAAGTGAAGGCCCCTTCACAGTTCTTTTGCCTGGGTTGGATGATTCACTGCTGGAAAGCCCAGGAAACCAGAGGGCAAAATAAATTCTGCCATAGTTTTCAGGATTTATAGTAAACAAGGAGAATATCTTGAGGAAGTTTATTATAGCTGGTGTATAGGTGATCATAAGTTATGTCTTAGTGATTTTTAAATAATTATTTTGAGTTATTGTTTGAGTTCTAGTCTGTTTCCTGTTACCAATAACATTATAACACAGACTGAATTTATAAACAAGGCAGGGTTATTTGGGCTCAGGGTCTGGAGTTTCAAGGTAAATGAGCCACATCTACAAATGCGCTCTCTCTCTCTCTCTCTCTCTCTCTCTCTCTCTCTCTCTCTCTCTCAGTGTGTATGTATCTATTACAGAGATACTCCACACACACACATACATACATACATACATACATACATACACCCACCCACACCCACACACACACAGGGAAAGGGAGAGAGAGAGAGAGAGAAAGAGAGAGAGAGAGAGAAAGAGAGAGAGAGAGAAATGGAGAGACCCAGACAGAGACAGAGACATATGCAGAGAGACAAGCAGGCAGAGGGAGGACTTTTGGGGCTGTCTGCCTCTCATAAGCTACCAGGACTCAGTGATGAGGCTCCATGCTAACGACTTACTTCATCTTGATCGTCCTCCTGCTAAGTACCACAGTGGGATTTACTTTCCACCTTCTTATTACCTTTTCCAGGGCCTTAAATCCCAGCATACGTCGCCTTGAGAGAGGCCTCAAACCATAGCTAAACATAACACTAAAGAGCTCACCTGACGGAACTGTGCGGTTTAGTTGTTTTTAATCCACTCACAGAGTTGTGCTGCTGTCACAACCAATTTCAGAATACTTCTATCACCACAGAAAGAAACCTTCTCAAGGGATCCTTCCCTTCTCCCCAAATTCATTAGCTCTAGACAGCCACAGATCTATCTTCTATCTCGAGTTGGACTATTTGTCGACATGTCATATGGCTAGAATTATACAGTATGTGGTCTTTGGTGTCTTGATTTCTTTGACGTACAAGGTGTTTTCAGTACAGATTGTGTCAGTGTATACATCAAACTGGAGGATCTTGCTTTGTTAACACATTAACTTTTCTACCTTTGAACCTGAGTCTTTGAGGAGCTTATTTATAATTTTGGCTTTTTAGTTTGAAGAACAGAAGTTTGCTTTTAAAGAAGATTTCTTCCAGAGTGCCTTATTCTTTCCTTCGTGTTTCTGTAAATGGACTTGATTTTTAGCCTAGTTTGATTTTTGCTGGCACATAGACATTTAGCTGCCTGACTTACACTGATTGTGTGCTGTGAATGTTGACACTGTGTTGGTGTGACTGAATATGTGAAGAAAGCCACTTAAGGAGAGAAGGGTTTATTTCACTTCATGGTTTCATGACTTGCTCCCATGGTCCTTTGCCTGTTTCTGAGCTCATGGTAAGCAATAAGTATATCCTGGTAGGAGGAGTGTTTTGGTGAAGCTGCTCCCCTCAGAACCTGGGAATCAGAGATGAAGAGCCAGGAATAAGCTAAAACCTTTAAAAGTACATTCCAGTGATCTGCTTTGCTGACCTAGAGTTCCCACCAGTTCTCAAGTAGCATCACTAGCTGGGGAGCAGATTTTTAATGTAGGAGCCCACGGAGGGTATCTGCTCCCTGTGTGTAGTGCATGCTAACATTCTTGGGCTCATTCCCACACCTGCTTAAGCCTTTGTTTGGGTCTTTGTTTGTGAAGTGGTGTCATCTGCAAATGGAAATCATTTCACTTCCTCCTTGTCTAATCTGATTTTCATGTTTAGTTATGTGCATATGTGTGGGTATATAAATGAGAATGCAGATACCTGGGAGTCAGAGGTGTCAGATGCCCTGGAGTTGAAGTTCAGGCTGTTGTGTGCCACCCCTCACTGAGAACTCAACTGGGTCTTCTGGAAGAACAGTGTACACTCTCAGCACCAGCTCTCGAGCCCCATCCCAAATGTCTTCTATTATACTATGTCAATCCACTGTCTAGAGCCTCTAGAACGTCAGTACAGTGCACATCCTCAATTTCTTCCTGACCTTTGGGAGAAGACATTTACTTGTCATTATTCTTAAAGTAAAACAATGGTCCGGGGACTGGAGAGATGGCTCAGCGGTTAAGAGTTCCTCATTCCGGGGCTGGGGACTTAGCTCAGTGGTAGAGCGCTTACCTAGGAAGCGCAAGGCCCTGGGTTCGGTCCCCAGCTCCGAAAAAAAAAAAGAACCAAAAAAAAAAAAAAAAAAGAGTTCCTCATTCCATTCCTCCTCCCCCTTGTCTCCGGGAGGGTGTCCCCCCCCCCCCCCCCAGGCCTTCCCACTCCCTGGGGCCTCAACTCTCTTGAGGTTTAGGTGCATCGTCTCCTACTGAGGCCAGACCAGGCAGTCCTCTGCTGTATATGTGTTGGGGCCTCAGACCAGCTCATGCCTGCTGCCTGGTTGGTGGCTCAGTCTCTGGGAGCTCCCAGGGGTCCAGGTTAGTTTTTCTAGCCCCAACATGTTTATTTTGAATAAACTTACACTTTTGGATTTTTTGCAATGTCAACATAATCAGCTATTTTCCCAATTCTATCTTCCTTCTTTCTCTCTCTCTCTCTTTCTTTCCTTCTTTCTTTCTTTTCTTTTCTTTTCTTTTTTTTTTGGAGCTGAGGACCAAACCCAGGGCCTTGTGCTTGCTAGGCAAGCGCTCTACCACTGAGCTAAATCCCCAACCCCCAAATTCTATTATCTGACTCTGAAATGCAATTTGTATTTTGTGACTCATTTCCAGCAACAAAACACACTTGTAATATGTTTTGGTTCCATATTAATCTGATTAAAAATAATTACGGGATTTAAGATAAATGTGTGAATTGATCTGAATAATTTGATGTCCTTTATTTACATTGTATTTCCTCTGGAAACAATTTTGATGAATTATATGCCTGCTCAAGTTTGTGCACAATGAAGAAAATCACGTCCGAACTTGAGATATAAAGCAGTTTCCAAGTTTTAAAAACAGCAGCAAGGATCCAATGGACCTTACTGTTGATTGGAGGATGGATTTCCTTCTAACTGACTTATGTCTATGTTCACAGATATGTGCTGACTAACAGGCTCACGTGCACAGTGTGGAGGTCAAGCTGTATCTTACAAAATGGGATTTGGGAGTGACCTGAAGAACTCACAGGAAGCTGTGCTAAAGCTGCAAGACTGGGAACTACGGCTGCTGGAGACAGTGAAGAAATTCATGGCTCTGAGAATAAAAAGCGATAAAGAATATGCATACACGCTGCAGAACCTCTGTAATCAAGTTGATAAAGACAGCACGGTGCAGGTGAATTACGTCAGCAACGTGTCCAAGGTAAGATTACCTCCCTTGTTCTGTATAGCATCATATTTGTCCTTAGAACAAGTAGATCATATGATAGAGCGACCTTACCCATGGCATCTTGCGGTGTTTTAAATTTTCTCTTCATACCGTATCATCTGCATCCTCTGAATGATCTGCGTGTGGTGCGTGCATGTATGTGCAGATATGAGTGTATGCAGATGCACACACCTGAGCACTGCATGTGGAGGCCCGAGGAGCACGGTGGTGTTTGTATAGCTTTTCAGCTTAGTCCCTGAGTTAGGGAATTTGTTTAGATTTGGACTTAGCCGCTAGGCTGTCTGGGCAGCTGCTGGATCCACCTGATTCTGCCCGCTCTGAGCACTGAGATTCAGGCTCATGCAGCCCAGTCTGCCTTTCTGTGTGCGTGGTGGGATTTGGCTCAGGTTGTCAAGCTTGCACAGCAACCTTTCTCCACTGAAACATCGTCCTAGTCCCTGGGTCCTGTAAGTTTGTATGTGTTTACTTTAGTATCCTTTTAGTATCCTTTTAATGTGGGTATTTGATATTATTATTAAATATAGTTAAGTCTGTTATTTGACCATTTGCTTTCTCTTTGTTTTATCTTCCTTTAATTCTTTCCATTTACTTACCACCTTTAACGGAGGTTGTCTTAAAATTAGTTAATTAAAAATTTGAGGCAAGGTTTACATATCCCTGGCTGTCCTGAAGCTCACTGACTTTTCGAAGTCTGCAGTAGACAGTACTTGGGAGGTCTACAATTATTTTTAATGTCTACAATTTCTCCAACCTAGGGGTGAGACATCCAATCACGAGGTGAAAGGAAGAGTAGTTTTGTCAAGAACAAAAAGGGATGGTACATGACTCAGTGATTCTCAGCTAGGGTGCTAAGAACACAGTGGAGAGGAGCCAGTCTAAGTCAAAGCGGCGTGAGCACCGTACAGATACATGCTGAAGAATGAATGCAAGTATTGCTCCTTGGTTACAAAGTTCAGCTCACAGTGACTAAAGAAAGACACACGTGGTTCCTCACAGAGCTTCGACTTCTCTGATGCTTGTGCGCAGGCTCCATGTTAACAACTCATACCTCATACACATCCTGTTAGGCATTCCTTCCCCTGTCTTCCACGTTTCTACTCGGTGTGCTCCTCCTCCTTCCATGGATGAGGAGGATGTGGCCGCAGCAACTGTTCTGTCTCGTGTGGCCTTTCCTGCGCTGACTGTGGAGAAGTCCTTGGTTTGCTTTCAGCATCATGGACCTGACTTTAGAATTTGCTGATGTGTGTGTAGTTCTTTATCTCATCTCCAGCCGCCCTTTAGGATGTGGCTGCCCTTGCAGACAGTTTGATCCTCTTGCCTTTGCTTTTACATTTGTTAGGTCTGACTGAAGATTGATTGAATTTCTGATCATCTTATCTTCTTTACCTAGCAACATCTTTCCTGACACTCAGAGGGGTCCAGCTACAAAAATGTGACTTCTGACTTCGGAGCTCTGTGAGGAGTTGTGAGCTCTCAGAGAGTCCCCTGCAGTCTGTTTTGGGGTGGTTGAGTTTTGGGTTTTAGTAGTTCAGTACTCACCTTTATAATTGAGGGGAGTCTCTGTAGGTTCTTTCTCTGTGTGTTCATCTCTCTTTTACAAAGCTTTGTCCCTCTTCTTTCTCTAGGAGGACCATGAATTCTGCTGCTCCGTGGAGTATGTTGGCCCCTTTGAGTTCTGAAGTCAGTCTTCTCAACAGGACATTACTGGGGTTTTTGCTTAATTATGATCTAGACACTTCTTTTTTAACCCAGTCAGCCTTGGTAGTATTAGGACTTAGATCATGATTTATTATCTCTGAGGGATAATTGTTTCATTTACTGATGTCTGTGTCTTTAGAGTGGTATTGTTTTATATGTTTTTATCTAGTAATTGTTTTAGGTAACTGGATAAATTAATTAATATTTCTCTATAGTCACAGAAAAGGTAACAGTTTATGAGTTAGCTAAGAATATATTATGTCTCTTTATTCCAAAATACTTGTGTGTGTGTTTTCTAAGACTATATATACTATATACTGAGTCAAATTATAATAGTTTGGTTATGTTACATATTTTTATTATCTTTTAATTACATTGCATACTCTTGTTAAAAATGAATTTCTTGGGCTGGTGCGATGGCTCAGTGGCTAAAATCGCTGACAGCATAGGTCTGAGGACCTGAGCTGTTAGATCAGTCCTGGAGCTCATGTAAAAAGCCGAGTGTGGTGGTGTGCATCTGTAATCTGCAGTGAGGTGGGGGTGGAGGTGTGGAAATTGCCTGGAGTGCAGAGGGAAGGCAGGAGCAAGGAGACATTGCCTCAGTGAGGTGGGGTGGAGAAGCCAGCTCCTCAGGGTCACCCTCTGATCCCCACATACCCCCTTCCATAATCAAACGTGACACCCTGCCCTGACCTAGATAGCCACCTTTCCCCAGCAGTCCTGATCCTGCCCCATCAGCACTGCCACTGTAGGATTCCACAGCTCTGTCTTTATGTGACTCTGGGGTCTGAATTACGGCTGTCTTCATGCCTGTGTGCCAAGCTCTCTCCTAACCCTTCAGTCCTGTCCACTGTGCCAGTAATTCAGTCATTTCATTTAGCTCTCAAACAGGAGATAATAGTGTTCTGTGATTTCCTTATTTTCAGTTTCTCCTTAAAGTTGTTTTTGAAGTGTGTATTGGCAGTCTTTCTTCCCAAGGGCATGTGTTATATGGCTTGATTTTTCATTTGTTCTGCTTTGGTTAAGGACTGTAGATAGATGGGGGTGGTGGCCAGGGCAGCCATCTTTGTTCCCAGCTGTGTGCTTCTGCTTCAGCACCACTCTGCATTGTGTCATAGCAAGAACTCCCAGGCTTGTCTGGAACGCGCTGTCTACCACCCGGAACTAGACTTTTCCTTGGGGGGGGGCACTTTTCTTTGGAAGAGATATTTGAGCATTAAACCATTTTAAAAGCTCTGTAGTATTTCACAGTTACAAATAATATTGTAAAAGCGCTATTATATAGACATGGGCTTTCTAGGTCAAAATATGAATGTGTGTATAGTTTCATTATATACTACTAATATGAATTTCCCTATAGATCTTGTGCCATTTTGCACATTTACCATATTCGTATGAGCCTGCCCTATTCTAATAAGTACTTTATGACATCTATGATGGTCTTAGCATTTATTTCTCTAAAAGTGAGCAAAATGAACTACCTTTTTTCATGTTTAAGAGCTATTTTATTTATGTCTATGTGTGTGTGTATGTGTGTGTGCATGCACATATGTATGCAGCTACCCACAGAGTTCAGAAGTGGGTGTTGGGTTCCTTGAAACTGGAGTTAGAGGTATTTGTGAGCCACGTGCAGTGGGTGCCGGCAGCCAAACTGCGGCTGTGGTCATCTGTTAGAGTAGCAAGGACTCTTAACCACTGAACTATCTCTTCAGTCACTTCGGCCATTTTATTTCTTTGTTTTGCTCTGTGCAATAGATCATTTTTACTTTGTGTTTTGTTGTTCATTAAAAGTACAACTGCCCAAGTATGTTCAACACTGTTTCTACACTTTACAGTGATACAAGAAATCCTCAATAACAATTTATTTGAAAGGAGATATTGATTAACCCTTTAAACACAAAGTAGATAGAAATACTAGCAGTATTCATATACTACATTGGAAAATGTTTTTGATGATCTAGAGTTAATATTTAATAGCCATATAATACATTGCATATGAAATATAGTTATATAATACTATATAATTTATATAATTCCCATGATGGTTCTTATTTAATATTTGATCTAAAATGTGAATTTATTATAGCCCAAGTGATATGTTAGGAATGAGTTGAGCCTTGTGCATTTCCTCCTGCAGGGTAGTAAGGAAGCACTAGGCGAATGCATGCATGGTACCCAGCTGCACTCGGTTGCTTAGGAAGACTTTTCAGCCTTGTGCTCCCTGCAGTCCTGGGGTGGCTGCGGTTGCTTAGTCCTTTATCATGAGCCACGCTCACCTGCACCTGCTACTGTAGCTTGCTCTCCTGATGTAGATAACCTCTCTTCCCACTCCTGGGAACACACAGGGTACAACCCTCTCCCCTTGGCAGGCATGTTTCCAGTCATTCCAAGATCAAATGCCATGCTTATTATAGTGTAGTTCTTAATCACTTAATCTATGTGAAGTTGGGTAAAGTTGTTGTAATGCTATGCACCTAACATAGCTATACATCCCGTGACTTTTAGTGTAAAATTTGTACAATGAGGAGATTGTTAGTGAGACAAATACTTTGTTACAACAGAACTTGGCCGGTGGAATTACTTAGGGAGCTTTCAAGTACTGACCCTAGGCTCTGTGTGAGAAGCCTGCTTCTTCAGGCTTTCTGGTCATAGAATTCCCAAGCTGATATTTTAAAAAGACTCAATTATTTCTGATTGCAGACAGGTTAGAGATGGGTTAGAGCAGGGAAACCAAGATGTGAAGAAAATGTAGAGAAGTTTTAATGAGTGGGACACATCTAAAGATTCCTTTGTACTTGGAGTTGAGTCTCTGAAAACTCTGTTTTATGGAAATTTAATGAGTTGTTTTCTGGATTTCTGTATCCCCTAAGGACTTAGGGACTCCAGCATTTTCCTTATGTAATAGGCAAACTCAAATAAAAATGCTTGCTTCAGAGGATCAGTTATTTCGAGTTATTGTGTAGCGCAGGGACTGTGCATTCTTCATGGAATTTTAATGTTGAGTTTGCCAAGATGAAAGCCATCAAGTACTTGGAGGATATAATCTATAGCACCAAGCTATTTTTGACAACTGTTATTTAGGTATTTTTCAGGCTTGAATCATCTTGTTGAGTATTTTCAATTCCTTGCTGTAATTATAGGTCCAGTAGTAGTTTGTTTTTTTAATCAGTATCCCAGAATGCATACTGTTTGGTATAATAAGCCCAGAACACTTAAATTACTACCTGATCTGAAAAACTGATTCATCTTACCACATATCTCCTTTCAAAGGTAAGGCAAGAAAGGACGTTTGCTTTTCTAAAAGGTGTACGTTTTCTTTTAAAAATGGCATGTGCATGATTACTCTAGCCACAATTATGTCTGTGCACCATGTGTGTGCAGTGCTCATAGAGCCTTGCAGAGGGTGGCATGAGAGTGCCTGAAACTGGAATTACAGACGGTTGAGAGCTATAATGTGGGTGCTGGGACTCAAACCCCTGTCCTCTGGAAGAATAGCCAGTGCTCCTAACCGGTGAGCTATTTCTAATTCTAAAAGGTGTACATTTTCTCCCTCTCTCTAGTTTTTGTTTTTAATAAGCTTAGCATGTACTTTACTTTTTAAATATTTATATAGTCAGTCATTTCAGTGTAATTGATACCATTGGCCTCTATTGGTTTCCAAAGCAAACATTTCGTCATTTTATCATTTATGTTGCTTATATCTTGGGCTATACTTAGTACATGCAACTAAGCTCTTATGGGTAGTTGGGCAGGAGGAAAATTTTCTAAATTGAATTACTTTTAAGCTGTTAATTAGAAGTGATTTTTTAGTTTTAGGTAAATTTTATTTTGACTACAAAAGAATAAAAACTATGCAAGCTATTCAAATATCACAGATTTAATATAAAAGTAGTATTATATCAGTATTTTAACTATATGATTACAAATTCTGAATAGCATTATAAAATTACAAACAAAGTCTCAGACTAGTGTTTTGTTTTCCTGGGGCAAGGGAAGTGTATGCTATCAGTATCCTACCTTAACTCTGTCTGCTCCTAATTTTCCTGTGTTGGCTTTGGATTGGTCACATAGAGTTTCACTCCTTGATTCCTCATTGGATGAGATTGTAAAGGAGGCCATTATTTTTAGTTAGTTGAAAACAAAGTGATGGGGAGATGTCACTTTCCTTTTCATCTCTGTAGCTTTGTAATAAAGCTTGTCATGTCAGGAGTGACACAAATCAGGACCCAGGACTTCGTCCCTTGGGTGAATCATGTTACAAAGTAGTGTTCTGAAGTAGGAGCCGGCAAGAAGTACATGACATTCTCCTTCACTTTAGTCTCCAATACAGTGATTAAATACAGGATTATTAAACGTTAAAGATTACAGTTTACTTTGTGACCAGTTTAGAAGGTTTGATTTGTTTAGCTTAGTTATTTGTTTTTGTTTATTTTTTAAGATGGGATCTCATGTAGCTTAGGCTGGCTTTGAACTTGCTGTGTGGCTGAGGGTGACCCTGATCTTCTGATTTTCCTGCCTCCACCTCCCTGATGCTGGGGTCATTGCCCTGACATGCAAAGCCATGATAGATCGTTTTCATAAAGTAGTCAAGAAACAAGGTTTCCTACTCCTTTTTATCTTCCAGGCTTCAGTTGTTTCATGCCTAGCCCATTAAGAAATAAATTAATGTTTGCATGTGAGTCTGTTAGTATGTGACACTGAATGGGTGACTTTCAGTTTATGGATTTATTAGAGGAGGCATTTGCCTAATCATATGATAAAAGGAATGAGTCAGATAGGCTGTCAGGTGGCAGAAAGCAAGTATTAAAGATAAACGAGCTCAGAGTCACTTAAATCAGAGCAACTTAAACCTCATTTACTTGCAGCTCCTTTTAGTCTGAGAAATTTTTATGTGACTTGGGTGTATGGTTCCATAAAGGAGGTACACAAATCAAACATTTACTGATACTAAATCATGAGAAAATTTATCCTAAAGGAATTCTTTGGACTATATAAAATTTTGTATTAATTAAGCATGAAAGCAAATAAATGCTAAGATGAATGTGCTTTTCTTGTTTTTGTTTTAATATAAATTAAATCTTGTTAGGTCATAGAACAACCTTAAGTTTTTCAACATTTACTAATTTATCAAATTATATTTGTCAGTGCTGAGAAAACTACAAAAATACACAATGCCAGAGATTTATAGGATCATTTCAGAAATTTTTGTAAATTGTCTTGATCTTAAGCCATAATTCATTGAATAATCTTTTTATGAGACTCAAATCAGGAATAGACAAATTTAAACCCAAGCATTTAATTCGAATATGAAAACGATTGATAGACATATGCTGAGGAATGATAGGAACATCTTTGTCTTCATAATTAAACCATTGTTTCTATAAGAGCCAAAAATTTGTATGTGAAGTAAAGTAATCTTGCATGCAATAATCTTGAAGATGAGCTTAGGCATTCCATGGTGTCTTGTGGGAATGCGTGGAGAGACAGAATGTGCAGTAGAGTGTGTGCATGCCATGGGTTTAGAACCTGGTGCTCTTCATGGACACCGCTGTCAGCAGCACCTCAGCCTTTAATGGCTTGTTTTTCATGAACTTTTGGTTGGTACATTTTGGAAAGTTTTTGCTGGTGTGTGCATGCATGCATACATATGGGTCCATGAGCCACAGTTTAAGGAGCTGAGATTTAGACAGTAGAAGTTAGCTTTAAAGGAGTGAGGGTGAGCAGAACACTAGCTTGTCTGCTCCTCTAAAGACCCCACAGTCTGAATGCCCTACAGGAGGTCTGCTACAGCCAGGGCCACAGGCCTCCCAGGAGACCTGCAGCAACACAGGGACACAGGAGGCAGGCTCCATACAGAGACACTCAAACTGGCTAACACCAGAGATAACCAGATGGTGAGAGGCAAGAGCAAGACCATAAGCAGCAGAAACCAGTACACTTGGGCATCATCAGAATCCAGTTCTCCCACCATAGCAAGCCCTGAATACACCAACACACCTGAAAATCAGGAAGCTGACCTACAATCCTATCTCATGATGATAATAGAGTCCTTTAAGGAGAATATAAATAACTCACTGAAAGAAATATAGAAAAACACATGTAAACAGGTAGAAGCCCTTAAAGAAGAAGCAAATAAGTCCCTTAAAGAAACACAGGAAAACACAAACAGGTGAAGGATTTGAACAAAGCAGTCCAAGACCTAAAAGTAGAAGTAGAAACAATAAAGGAAACACAAATGGAGGTGACCCTGGAAATGGACAACCTAGGGAAGAGGTCAGGAAGTAAAGACGTAAGCATTACGAACTGATAGGTGAGAGAACAGAAGAGAGTCTCTCAGATGCAGAAGATACTGTAGGAGATACTGACACAACTGTCAAAGAAAATCCAAAACATAAAAAACTCCTAACCCAAAACATCCAGGCAATCCAGGACACAATGAAAAGACCAAATCTAAGACTAATAGGAGTAGAAGAGATCGAAGATTCCCAGTTCAAAGGACCCAAAAAACATCTTCAACAAAATCATAGATGAAAAACTTCCTCAACCTAAACAAAGAGATGGCCATAAATGTACAAGGAGCCTATAGAACACTGAATAGATTGGACAGAAAATCCAGAACCCAGTTCTCCTACCACAGAACACTAAATGCAACAGAACAAAGAATATTAAAAGCTGCAAGGGAAAAAGGTCAAGTCACATATAAAGGCAGACCTATCAGAATTATACCAGACTTCTCAATAGAGACACTAAAAGCCAGAAGAGCCTGAACACAGTTCATGCCTAAGAGAACACAAATGCCAGCCCAGGCTACTGTATCCAGCAAAACCCTCAACATAAATGGAGAAACCAAAACATTCCAGGACAAAACCAAATTCAAACAGTATTTATCTACCAATCCAGCCCTACAGAGGATCTTAGAAGGAAAACTACACCAAAGGGGCCGGGGGAGATATGAATCATCTCAAAACAAAGCCAAAAGGAGAGAATCACATAATCCCACCTACAATAATAAAAATAACAGGAACTAACAATCATCTGTCTTTAATATCTCTCAATATCAATGAACTCAATTCCCCAGTAAAAAGACATAAGCTAACGGACAGAGCTGTATTTTGCTGCATAAAAGAAACACATCTCAATGACAAAGACAGACACTACCTCAGTGTAAAAGGCTGGAAAAAAGTCTTCCAAGCAAATGGTCCCAAGAAACAAGATGGAGTTGCCATCCTAATGTCCAATAAAATAGACTTTCAAACAAAAGTTATCAAGCAAGATAGGGAAGGACACTTCATACTCATCAAAGGAAAAATCCACCAAGAGAAAGTTTCAATTCTGAACATCTATGTCCCAAATGCAACAGCACCAACATTCATAAAAGAAACTTTACTAAAGCTCAAAACACACTTTGAATCTCATGCAATTATAGTGAGAGACTTCAACACCCAACTCTCATCAATGAACAGATTTTGGAAACTGAAACTAAACAGAGACACAGTGAAACTAAGAGAGGTTATGAACCAAATGGATTTAACAGATATCTACAGAACATTTCACCCTAAAACAAAAGAATATACTTTCTTCTCAACAGCTCATGGTACCTTCTCCAAAATCGACCAATTGGTCACAAAACAGGCCTTATGATACCAGAAGATAGAAATAATCCCATGCACCTATCAGATCACCATGGCCTAAGTCTGGTCTTCAATAACAACAAAAGCAACAGAAAACCCACGTACGCATGGAGACTGAACAACTCTCTACTCAATGATAACTTGGGCAGGGAAGAAATACAGAAATCAAAGACTATATAGAATATGGGCATCATACCCGAAGGTATGGGACACAGTGAAAGCAGTGTTATGAGGAAAATTCATAGCACTAAGGCCTTCACAAAGAAATTGCAGAGATTCCATACAAGCAATTTAACAGCTTACCTGAGCACTCTAGAACAGGAAGAAACAAACACATATAAGAGGAGCAGATGGCAATAAATAGTTAAACTCGGGGCCCAAATCAACCAATTACAAACAAAGAGAACAACAAAGAATCAACAAAACCAAAAGCTGATCTTTGAGAAAATCAACAAGATAGATAAATCCCCGGCCAAACTATCTAAAGGGACCAGAGACAGGATCCAAATTAACAAAATCAGAAGTGAAAAGGGAGACAACACCAGAAACTGAGGAAATTAGAAGAATCATTAGATCCCACTACAAAACTGGAAAATCTAGATGAAAAGTTATACAAGATATTGTTGTTATTGATACTTTAAGACAGTGTTCATGTTTTTGTTGTATGGGTTTTGATGCTTTAAATATTTATTAATCAACTAATAGCAACCAACTGAAAGGGATGCTAATGAATTAATTGCATTGGTTTTTGTTTTTGTTTTTGTTAGTTTTGAGACAAGGTCCCATACTGTAGTTCATGCTGGCCTGACTCACTATGTCATTCAGGCTGGCCCCAAACCTGTGACAGTTTGCATACCCTACCTTTCTGAGTGCTCAGATTGCAGACAGGAGCTAACATACCCAGCTGTTAAAGTTGAGATTTTAATGAAGGGATACTTGAGTTTTAAATTGCGTTTTGGTGTCAATAGCAGGTTAGTCATCTTATTTTCAGGTCTCATGCAAACATGATGGGTTCATAGGGCACACATCATGGTCCATGCTCATCACAGTGTTCTTCCTAGGCTCTAACTGACATCTGCAGCATTTGTTCTTGAGGATGTTGGATGCAGACCTTTCATACTTCATTGTACAGTTTTGCAAAAACTTGCTATTTATAATGGAAAAGTTCTTAAAAACTAAATATTTATAACTCTTGAACATTTAACTCATAGTTCAGTGAGAACTTCTAATACAAATGCTAATTCATTATTATTATTGTTATTGTTTTAAAGTCTTGGCTACTGATGATTCAGCAGACAGAGCAACTCAGTAGGATAATGAAGACCCATGCAGAGGACTTGAACTCTGGACCCTTGCACAGGCTCACCATGATGATCAAGGACAAGCAGCAAGTGAAAAAGAGCTATGTAGGCATTCATCAGCAGATAGAGGCCGAGATGATCAAGGTATGTCTGCCTGGTTTAGTGCTGTTTCGAATTTCTTTACAAACCTGTGTTAATGCTTTGTCCTGTTTAAGCTTAAGATTGTCACTTCTGACAAGAAGTGCTTGTTGTCTTTGATGAGACTTTACTGTGTACAGAATGTTGCTGATTATAAGACGTCAGTCCCAACAAAGAGATAATATATTGACCGCTAAGCTGTGCCTCAGATCTTGTTATAACTTGGAATATATAAATTTTACTTATAGAAGTAGTTTTTAGGGCTGGGGAGATGACTCAGTAGTTAGGAGCTCTGACTCTGCTCTTCCAGCAGACCCAGCTCACAACCACATGGCTGCTCACAACCTCTGCAACTCCAGTTCCAGGGATCTGATATCTGATCCGGCCTCTGTGAGCACTGCAAGCACATGGTGCACAGACATACGCGGGAGCAAGACGTTCACACACATATATTTCCTTGTGTCAATAATAACTTAGTCAATGTATTCCTGAGTGTCTTTGCCTAGTGCATTTGTCTCTTCTGGGTAATTTCCTAACACTTATGTTACAGAGCTTCCAAACAGAAGAGAAGAGTAGTATGTCTGCCCTATAGCTGTCACCAAGGTCCCCACTCTTTTGTTTATGTACACTCACATTCTTTCCCAGTATTGGGTCATTTAAGGGAACCCCTATATCATTTATCCAAAACCATTTTATCATATATCGGTAATATAGGGATTCTGTTTAAACATAAGAACACTTTGATTAATCCACTTAAAATGACAAAAATTAAATGCACTAAACACCCTATGTTGAAACACTTGCCAGTTAAGTGGTTTCTAATGATTTACTTTAGTTGGGATGTAATCTGACATGTAAACTAATATGTAAGCTGTATTTGAGTAATTGCCTATCAGTCTCTAGGTTGTTCTTTCTGTTTATTTTTGAAAAATACCATTTGCTAACTAAAGAAATTAGGTAATTTGCTATATGTAATTGAATCCCTTAAATTTTGAGTTTTCTTTCCTTCATTTTTTTGTTTGTTTGTTTGAGATAGGGTTTTACTATGTAATCTTAGCTGGTTTGGAACTCCCTCTAGATCAGGCTGGCCTTGAAGTCCTAGAGCTCTGCTCTGTCCTGAGTGCTGAGAAAAGAGTGTGTGCTACCACACCTGACTCTCTCATTTTATTGGTATTCCTACAACGGAAAGCCTGTTATACCTTTTATTTCTGAATGCAATTTAGCCAAAAATTTTTGCCAAGTAGAATTTTGGGACACCGGTACGGTGGTGAATGCCTTTAATTCTAGCACTTGGGAGGTGGAAGCAAGTGGATCTCTATGAGTTCAAGGATTCCTTAATTAACACAGTGATTTCTAGGACAGCCTGGACTCTAGAGAGATCCTGTCTCAGAGAAAAGAAAAAAAAAAAAAGACAAAGGAACTTTTAGCAACTATTTGGATATCCTAAAATACAGTGTTTAGGAAAAGCCAGGAAAATGATTTTTTCTAATTGATCACAGAATTGATCACAAAATAATGATCAGTTCTTGAACATCTTCAAAGAATAAGCAGTGCTTTTTTTTTGTCTTAAAGGAGAGTGATTTAAATTCATTTATATTTACTTAATATTCACAAAATGCCACCTGTGTCTGGTGAGGCATACTTTCTTTTAGGACTCTTAACATTCCTTGAAAATTGAAGGGGCCAACCCTTTTTGCAAGTTGTTTTTTCTTAGGTTAGTGTGTTCTTTGAGACTCTCATGCTTGTGTTATATTACAGTCTGGTCTCACTCGACACCCCAGTCTCTGTCACCCTCCCTACCTTGTCATCCCATCTCAGGAAGTCAGCCTCCCACTGTCATTCCCTTTGTTTTGTGATCTACTGAGTTTGAGTTTGACCTGAGCACCAATATCGTTATGTGTTATGGGTTAGCCCTGGCTACACCACTGAAGGCAATGAACATCCTGTTCCTCAGCAGCCTTCAACTTTTGTAGCTCTCCTGGGAGGCACAGGGCTCCAAGAACCCTTCCCTCATTCGTGACTGAATGTTGACAGGCCCAGTCTTGTGTACGCCTTGTGCAGGTAACCAGAGCTGCTGGGGGTTCAGAGTGCAGTGACTTGTGCCATGCCTAGAAGACACTCTGTTATGCCCCTTTCCTTGACATTTGGCTCCAACAGTTTTTCTCTACTGTCTTCTGAGATTCTCTCTAAACCAAGGCAGGGTGGTGGGGAGTTCTTTGGAGGGCTGAACCCTCAACAGTCACTTCTTAGCACCTTGTGTCTTTAACTGCCATCTACTGCAAAAAAAAAAAAAAAAAAAAAAGAAAGAAAGAAAGAAAAAAAAAGTGTCTTTGGCCAAAACCAAGGGCAGTGTTAGTTCATGGCTATAAACACACATATTTATAAAGGCGTTCACTCGTAGAGTCTTTGACCTTCCCAGTCTCATGGTCTTTGTTCAGGTCTGTAGCACCAGGCATGAACGCTTTTCTTAGGAGCCGGCCTCAGGTCCTGAGGAATGAGTTGATGATCGTCACAGCACTCAGATTACTAGTGCAACAGTAGACATAGCTGCACAGTAGGCCAGTGCTGGAGCTAGCAAGATCCACAGCTGGGTAACACCCCTCCTGACATTCCTGTCAGCTGCTTGCATAGTACCTTCCTATCTTATGGAAGCTAGTCAACAGGGTGCCAGCTTCCAGCCTAGTTCTGTAAAGTGCTGTCCCACCCTAAGTGCGTGCTCTCTTCTGCAGACGAGTTTTACCATTTAGGAGAAATGGAAATACCCTGTATTGTTTGGGTCTGTTACCTTCCTGGCCATCAGCGTATAGGGAAGTATTCCATACCTGGTATTGGGAATTTTGTTGAAAAGCCAATGACTTTTGTGACTGGCTTTATGTACCTGTTCAAGGTACCTCCATTCAAACACTTTTAGAAAAGTATTGTACTTAGCTTATATAGTAGCAGGTTTCTCTGTGATTTCATTGTGCACCCTTCCTTTGGTTACCCTTCTCCTTACCCTGCACTTGTCCTCATCTCTCCACCCCTCCATTCTAAGCCGACCTCATGTGGTCATTCCTCATGCCTAATATCCCATCCACCTATGTACATGACCTTCCTCATCTCTTTGACATTCTGAGTAAACACACGTAGAACACTGAAACTATGATCTGCCTGAGAAACAACATGCAGCACGAGCTGTTCTGGCCTGACCTGTCCCAGCATATCATTTTCCAGTTCTTTTGGTTTTCCTTGTTATTTGGAGCCCAGTAACACTTCACTGAGTGCGTGTACCACCTGTTTCATGATGTACACGTAGGCCGAGTCCATTTCCCAACTATTCTTACTAGAGCGGCAGTGAGCATGGATGTGCAGGTGTCTGTGTGCTAGGATGTACACTCCTGTGGGAATACGCCTAGCATAACTGGGTCCCATGGCAGTTAGGTCTGTAGGTTTTTGCGAAAGCTTCAGATCAGCATCCATCATGGCTGCCCTCAGTTACATTTCTGCAATGTACACTTCCATTTCCGCTAATTCTTTTCTCAGGGTTTTGTTGTTTGGGAGGGCTGCTGATATTTGTGTGTTACTTTTTCATGCTTCCACTTTTTTCTGGTGGAGTCTCTGAGGTCTCTCATATAGAGATACACTCCTTTGCAGGTTTGATGCTGTCCCTCTCTTAGTCTTTTCAGACAGTGTATTAGAGGACTTTCAGATGACCAGGAGTCAGGTTGCCTTTATCTTGCTTCATGATAGTGTTTTGACTATAGGCCAAGATGGTTATTTGTTTACAATTAGTGACAGTTCTTGTAAGCTTGCACTGACCTGCATGCTGACTTTTGTGTGGCAAACAGTGTCAGCCTTCTGCAAATGGAATGCTTTCCCATCTCAGAGTCACTGTGTATGAAACACAGCATCACCCCCAACAAATAGAACAAACATATTAGAGCTGTTGTCTCAGGGTTTTATTGTTATGAACAGACACCATGACCAAGGCAAGTCTTTGTTTGTTTGTTTAATTAATCATTCCATTTGTTTACGTCTCAAATGATATCCCACTTCCTGGTTACCCCTCCACAAGTTCCCTCATCCCACAATCTCCCTCTTTTTCCTCTCCTTTGCATCTATGAGGGTGCTCCCCCACCTACCCAACCTTTCCTGCCCCACCACTCCAACATAACCCTATCCTGGGGCATCAAACCTCCACAGGACCAACGGCCTCCCCTCCCATTGATGTCAGACAAGGCCATCCTCTGCTACCTATGTATCTGGAGCCATGGATCCCTCTCTGTACACTCCTTGGTTGGTGGTCTAATCCCTGGGAGCACTGCGTGGTCTGGCCAGCTGCTGTTGTTCTTCCTATGGGGTTGCAATCCCCCTCATATCCTCCAGTCCTTCTGCCAGCTCCCCCACCCAGGTTCCTGAGCTCAGTCAGATGGTTGGCTCCAAGCATCCACATCTGTATTGGTCAGTTGCTGGCTGAACCTCCCAAGGCAAGACATTTAATTGGGGCTGGCTTACAGTTTCAGAGGTTCAGTCCATAGTCATCAAGGCAGGAAGCACGACAACATCTAAGGCAGGCATGGTGCACGAGGAGCTGAGAGTGCTACATCTTCATCTGAAGGCTGCTAGCACAATACTGCTTCCAGGCACCTAAGAGTAGGGTCTTAAAGCCCACACCCACAGTGATACACCTACTCCAACAAGGCCATACCTACTCCAACGAGGCCATACCTCCAAATAGTGCCACCCCCTGGACAAAACATATACAAACCATCACATTCCACTTCCTAGTCCCCATAGGTTTGTTCAAACACATGAGTCTATGGGGGCCATACCAAGCCATAACATAATTAAAAAGTACATTTAGTCCAACTTCCAAAGTCTCCATAGTCTATAACAGTCTCAACAATGTTAAAAGTCCAAAGTTCAAAGTCTCTTCTGAGATCTATCTAATCACTTAACTGTAATCATCAAAGCCAGACAGGAAACCAGCTGGGCCAACTCCAATCTCTGTATCTCCATGTCTAATGTCAAAGTTGTCTTCAGATCTCCAACTTCTTTTTCATCTTTGTTGACTGCAACAACGTTCTTTCTGGGCTGGTTCTCCTCCCTGTTAGCAGCTTTCCTCAGAAGGTATCCCATGACTGTGGTATCTTTAACATCTTTAGGTCTCCCAGACAACTTCACATTACAGCTTCTTCTTTCAGTGTGTGGAATCCACACATGGTCTTCTGGGCTCCTCCAAGTGGCTGGCATCACTTCTCCAGCTCTGCCCTCTGTAGCACTTTAAGCTCAGGTTGATCTACTCCACTGCCGCTGCTGTTCTTGGTGGTCATCTCATGGTACTGGCATCTCCAAAATACTACTGTCTTCCATTGCATCTAGGCTTCACCAATAGCCTCTCACAGGTTCTCTTCATGGTGCCAAGCCTCAACTCCTTTGCATGACCCCTTCAGTTCTGGGCTATCTACTGCAACTGAGGCTGCACCTTCACCAATGGCCTTCCATGACCTCTCACAGTGCCCAGCCTCAGCTGCTCTCCATGACCCCCTCATGCCTTCAAAATCAATACCACCTGGGTGACTCTCACACATC
This sequence comes from Rattus norvegicus, assembly GCF_021556685.1. Classification (NCBI taxonomy): domain Eukaryota; kingdom Metazoa; phylum Chordata; class Mammalia; order Rodentia; family Muridae; genus Rattus; species Rattus norvegicus. The sequence goes on from NC_141542.1 coordinate 118,664,912, forward strand.
ACCAAGTCCAGCTGCAGCACGAGGTACAACCTTGGCTGTCTTCTTTGTGCTCCCAGAAAGTACTCAGAAGGTGTCACTCAGTGACGCTGGTCTCTTCTTAGTCACCACTGATGTCTTAGCTCCAGCTGACCAGCATCAGCTGTCCCAGTCGTCCCTTCTGTTCTGGACTCTAAAGCCAGAGCCACACGGCTGACGCTGCTGAGTTCTCCTGCCTGCCGGGGCTGGAACGTGGCCCCTTGTTGTATTATCAGCTGTTTTCTGACTCCCTCACTGCCTAAGCGTGGCTGTCCCAGAACTTGCTCTGTAGCTTGACTTTGAAGTCAGAGGTCTGCATGGCTCCCTTTCCTGTAATGCTGGAATTAAAGGTGTGGCCCACCATCCCTGGATCTAAACTTAGCTGGACGGAATCTTGCCCCAAATTCCTGAATCTGCTATGTCCTAGAACACAGGATTCTGCTCCATTTCACTTCCTAGTGTCCCTTTAATACTTGAACCATATATTTTATATTTTCCCTTCCTAAGCTTGCTATGCTTGTTCAAAACGCTCTTCATGAGATTTAACCAGAGAACAAAGTCTCTGCTGGGCTTTTTTGGGACTTTCTTTGTCAGTGCAATTAATATAAATCTCTTTACCTCAGCCTCATGTAGATTCTTAAAACAAGAGCAAAAGGCAGCCACATTTTCCACCAAAATCCCACAAAAAACAGTCTCTAGGCCACATACTGACATTCTTCTCCACTGAACCCTCCTGGGCTATCTTTTCAGAAGGTCATTGTTACAGTAACCTTGAATGGGTCTCTACTGAGTCCCATTAGGGAGAGCGCCCTTCTCCTGGTCACAAATCTGCCTTTGGCCTCAGGTAGAGGCCTAACATTGAGCATTGTCTTCTCTTCCCTCCTCTTTCTCGTCTCCCTCCTTCAGTCCTGTCCTTTGCTCTTCTCGGCCATTGTATTTCTACTTCTGCTTTCATTTCTACAATTTGAAATATGTGCACAAGTGATTTTACATGACTATATAAAATTTGTGAACCATAAATGTGAGAAAACATGATATTTATCATTCTGAGCCTGGGTTAGTTTGCTTAGTAACTCCATTTGACTCTATTTGACACCATTGCCTTGTGTAGCTAACAGGACTTCATCCTTCTTTCCGGCTGGAAAGAGTTTCATTGTGTCTCTTTACCACATTTCCTTGCCAGTTCTTCCTTCTTGTATGCTTACCATGGTAGCTTCCGTGAATAATTTCATGGCAAACATTGATGTGTAAGTATCTTCATGACATGTTGAGTAGGAGTGAGTCCTTTGGGTAAACACCCAGGAGAGGTATATGCGGGTCAGTGGTAGATGTATTTCTGTTGTTTTGTGAAACCTTCATAAGGAGTTTTACAGAGGTTGGGTGGGGTTACAGCAGCATACAAGGGTTCCTCTTAGTCCATATCCTCAGGGGATCATTTGCTGTTACCTGTTTTCTTCATGGCTGCCCCTCTGACTGACCAGGTAGAAGCTTACTATAATTCTTTAACAGAGGAGATATGGACTCTTATTAAGGAGAAGCAAAAAAGCACTGCCAGGAGTGGGGTGGTGGTACAGAGAGTGATGCCCTCCGTGATTGATTGATACCCTTCGTGATTGACTGATTGATGCCCTCGGTGATTTGCTCTCCTCTGCCGGCTGCACAGTTCCCTTTTCCTGATACGGGGCATTTTTACTTTACCTTTGCTAACTGGCCATTTATCCCATTCCGTCAGGCCATTTAGTGATTGGGTCTTTCGTTTTGTTTCTTTCTGTTCTTTGTACATTCTCGCCGACATCTGTTAGATGTATAAATGCCAAAAATTAAATTGAAGTTAAATTTTAAGGCATGGATTTGTACATTGAAAATTGATTTCTTAGCCTTTGGATCATAGATGATTATTTTTTCTTTTTTTTAACTTTAAAAAGTTTTGAGACTATAATGTAATTATAACATCTCTTCCCTGCCTTGCCTCTTCCCAAACTCTCTCATATACTCCTCTCAGCTCTCTTTCAAATGTGTGGTCTCTTCATTCATTAATCATTGTTGCATGCATATATGTATGTGCATATGCTTTCCCAGATATAACCTGTCCAGCCCACATAGTATTATTTAAATGCATATTTTCAGACCATTTTGGACCATTGCCAAATGGACCTACCCATTATTAAGGAGAAGGTGTTTTGCTTCTCCTTACTAAATCTATATTTCCTGTGTTAGAGAACTACAGTATGTTTCTATGCTCGCACAGTCAGAAGAGCACTCATGAAGAAAACAGCATACATGTGAGGATGTGGCCTGCAGGGAAGCCTTAGACACTGCTTATGCCCTAGCATATTGCCGACCCTCCTGAACTTCAGGCTCAAGGCTCACTGTGGAAGATGGGGAGGGAAGATTGCAAGAGCCACAGGGTCGGGCGTCTGCTCTGAGATTGTGACTCCTAGTATTCTGTTCCTCTTGATTTGTCTTTTAAGGGAGTTTATGTATTTTTACATCATACTGAATTTGTCATGGATTTTAAACTGATTTTTAGCCTATTGTCTAATTTTCTAGTAAAGAGTAGTTGTCAACTTCTAAGTCGTAAATATATATTAGTTAATGCTTTAGAATGTAAACTGTTAACCAGTTTAAATATAAACACTTAAATTTTTTTTCCTGCATATTGTATCTTTGACAGGTCACAAAGACAGAATTGGAGAAGTTGAAATCCAGCTATCGACAATTAATAAAAGAGATGAATTCTGCCAAAGAGAAATATAAAGAAGCCTTAGCCAAAGGTATGAGTGCATCGGAAGGTGTGTTCAGTGTGATGGCCTCTGTTCGCTCATCTGATAGACATCTCTGTAAGCGGAGAGTCATTCAGCCTGGTGCCGTTCACATTCTAAAACCTCAGACTGTGTCAAAGAGTGGCTGTTGAGCTGCTGCAGCTTCTCTTCTTCGAGTTTTAAGAGATCTTGAGGGGCTGGGGATTTAGCTCAGTGGTAGAGTGCTTACCTAGGAAGCGCAAGGCCCTGGGTTCGGTCCCCAGCTCCGAAAAAAAAGAACCAAAAAAAAAAAAAAGAGATCTTGAGTAGTTCACATTAGTGGAGTTACGTAGTATTTGCAAAGGATGCACAGAATGAATATATTGTTCTTGCATTCACTTAATTAGAGAATATTAAATTCACTGTTTCTCACACACATCAGCTCTTTATTCCAGAGTTAATCCATGTTTACAGCTTGCTTTTCACATGATCTCGTGCACATTATCTCTTTTGAGATTGGCATGTCCTTATTAAATTAGAGGGTTTTCAAGGTTTATATGTGCCATCATCATTCTCTTGTCATTTTAGAGAATGTGTTACATGCAAAGGGCATCCCCTGTGTGCTGAGCCATCTCTGAGCCCCTGGGGTTACCTACTTTTAATCTGCCAGCATAATAACTTAGTTAATTGCGTTATAAATCCATATGGGACTCCCTCAGTGCCAGCGATGACCCGACTGACTGTAGTTGATTCAGCTGGACTCTTGCTCACGTGACCCTCATATCTGTTGGAGAATGACTAGTAAGGGAGGACACTTACTTCATCACCATTTGTCCATATCTGCTTTCAGTGATGTAGACCATTTGTGCTTAAACACGAAGTCCGTGTTGTGATGCTTTAAGTAGTCTTTGTACTTAATGCTTGTCATACAGGAATATGCTCATAGGTGATTCTTGTGAGCCTGGTGAAGCACAGTAGGAGCAAGTGGGCAGTGGGAGCATCTGAAGACAGTTCTTTAATTGCCTCCCTCCCTCCCTCTCTACTTCCCTCTCTCCCTTCTTTCCTCTCCCCCTCCCTTTCTCCCTTATTCCCTCTCTCCATCCTCTCCCCTTTCTCCCTCCTCTCCTCTCTTTTTTTCTCCATTTTTCTCTCTTCTTTCTCTCTCTTGTGCTGGAGCTAGAACCTGGGGTGAGTGCTGCACCCTTCTCCAAGCTGCACCCCTACACCCTGAGAAACTCTCACAGACACACGTTTACACACTTTAAGTTCATGCTGGGAGAGTTGAAGCCCAGACCATGTGACTTCGGTTTCTGTAGTTGGTTAGTTGTCCTTCTTCTGATGGAGAGCAAGAGTTGAGGACACTTCCTGGTGAATATGGAAGAAGCAGGGCTCCCTGACCTTAGCCTGTGCTAATTAACTCGCACTTCCCCTCAGTTGTACTGAGAGCCGTTTGCTCAAGTGCTTTGAACTCCACTTTCCACGTGTGTTCACGCTATGGAAATAGACTTGATTCTTACCTGGTTTCCTATGTTTAGATGCTTAAAATTCCAAATGTAGCACACTTACAAAGTAATTAAAAAGGGGTTTAATTAAAAAAATTACATTATGTGTCTGGATGTTTTGCCTGTGTCTAGGTATGTGTACCCCATGTGCCCATGGGTTTCAGAAGAGAGCATTGGAGTCCCTGGGACTGGAGTTAGGGTTGGATGTGAGTCACTCTGTGTGTGTGTGTGTGTGTGTGTTGGGAAAGGGCAATACGTTCTTTGAAAGGGCAATAAGTTCTTATAACCCCTGAGCCATCTCTCCCATCCCTAAGAATTAGTTTTAAGAATAAATGTCATGAATGCTTATTGTAAAAAATTTAAGCAATACTATACTGAAACAGATGGTATTAAATAAAGTGAATTTAATTATGTTTTTTTGGAAGTTTTATAGTTTACTTGAGGATATATTGAAGAATGGGAAAAGATGTTTAAACAAGTTACTTACTAATTATGTATGCACACGTAGCCTACCTAGTTGTGTGGCTAGAATTACTGTGGAGTTTGGCATTTACCAAGCTTCAACATATTCCTGCCGCTGCCTTTCCTTCCATGGATGCTCCTAGTGGAGGGGAGGGATCGCGACTGTTTCACAAGCCTGTTACAGTCAGCTGTGAAGGCATCTCTTCTCACCCTCCTTTATTACCAGAATGGAAGCAGCCTCTTCCTATCCCCATTCTCCGTGAGGAATCCAGGAGTGTAAGGAATGGGCATCTGCAGTGCCCATCCTGTCCTGACAGATGAGTGGGACCTGTTGCTGGGGCTGTAGTAATGGCCTCAGCCTCATCCAAAGGACATTTTTCTGTAATCGGGAAGGAGAATTCCTTAAATTGCATCTTCAAGAATTATGAATAGTTCTGTGATACTTTATAGCCAATTTAAACTGATTATATCTTTGAGTTATTTCTTTAGAATACTTTAATTGTGAAAAGCAGTTTGGAATGAGTCCAGCCTTGAGAAGGATGGTTCAATTTTTAAAAACCAAAACAAAAAAACAAATCTAAACTTTAAGAAAATAAGCAAGCCTTTGTAAGGTCCCTTACTTGATTTCATCAAAGAATTCACAAAATGGACAGCCATCGCTCTGCTATAGTATTTCTATATGAGAGTCATGTGTGAGTGATGAATGAAAATATTCTGGAATTCAAATATGTATCGTCGTGATCTTATGTCTGAAGTGCATTTTGGGTATGGCAGTTGCTAAAAGCCACAGTATAGTTCAAACTACAGTTGTTATGATTTCCATAAAAACTGTCCTCTAGAATTGTCAGGATTGGTTGCCCGCCAGTGGGCTTTGGGAAGCCGTTGGAGCATGGGGACTGTGACCTCATCGATGCCTCAGTTCATTGGTATATTCCTCATTCAATGCCTCTGGGGAAGTGATTGGTGCTGAGGAACTGGGACCTTTGTGGACTTGTCCACAGGAATGTGTACATGCGGATGTGTACCCGCTCCCCTGCCTTCTCCTGCTTCTGTTGTTAGGAGGAAGTCAGCCTTACTTTCCCCATTCCCTCTCTACAGCGATCTGTTTCTCCAAGGCCCATAAACAAGTATGGAACTGTGAGGCAGAGCCAACCTTCCCTCTAGGAAGTTGCATTACATCCCCGAGGATTGTTAGCCCCAATGGCAGTCTTAGTTATTAGCCTAGTTGGCATTGTGTTAAATGTGTGCAAAGACAGTGGCTGTTAAGTTTTCTCCTGAAAAACTGAAGTGTGATGGGGGATAGAAATCTGTGAGCTTTGATTATGTGCATAAAATAAAAGCACAGTATTGTTCTTACGTTTCCCCTGTATGAGCAAGCCTCAGTGGTACACAGAAAAATAGTAATTGGAGTTAGCTTTCTTTGGCTCTTTTTCCTCCACACTTTGTGTGAAGCTCTTTATAGATGTTAGCTTTTGGACTTGAGTTACTAGAGAGCGAAAATCAGAAGCTAATATTAACAGTATGTGCTAATTGTCAGATGGCAATATTCTAATCTTCTTTAATGATTAAATTCTTAAAAAAGTCCAGTTAGGTTTAAATTTAGTTTTAAAAAAGAATGCAAAAAGAATATTAAATTCATACATTAAGAACAACTCTTGGGACTAGAGCTATGGCTCAGAGCCTAAGAACTTAAGAACCTAAGTGCATATCCCAGCATCTATGTAAAAACAGAGCTGCTGCTAACCTATGACCTCACCACTGGTTAGGGAGAGAAGGAGCAGTGCTGAGGCTTGCTGGGCAACCAGGCGAGGACAGTGAGCTCCAGGGTCAATGAGAGAGATCTGATTCAGAGGAAGAAGATGGAGAACC